>NW_027556402.1:123036056-123211056 GCF_003287225.1 Phascolarctos cinereus
ATAAAGCAGCAATCATCAAAACTGCTTGGTACTGGCTAAGAAATAGGGGTGGATCAGTGGAATAGGTTAAATGTGCAAGACACAGTAGTCAATGACTATAGTAATCTATTATTTGATAAACCCAAAGACCCCAGCTTCTGGGATAAGAACCCACTCTTTGAAAAAAACTGGGAAAACTGGAAAAGAGTATGGCAGAAACTAGGCATACACCCAAATCTCGCACCACATACCAAACTAAAGTCAAAATGGGTTCATGACTTAGATATAAAGGCTGATACCATAAGTAAACTGGGAGAACAAGGAATAGTTTACCTATCAGATCTATGGAGAACAGAAGAATTCATGACCAACAAAGATAGAGAACATTATGAAAAGCAAAATGGATAATTTTGATTACATTAAATTGAAAAGTTTTTGCACAAACAAAGCCAATGCAACTAAGATTAGAAGGAAGGTAGAAAATTGGGAAAGAATTTTTACAACCAGTCTCTCTGATAAAGGCCTCATTTCTAAAATATATAGAGAATTAAGACAAATTTATAAGAACACAAGCCATTCCCCAATTGATAAATGGTCAAAGGATATGAACAGACAGTTCTCAGATGAAGGAATTAAAGCCATCAATAGTCATATGAAAAAATACTCTAAATCATTATTGATTAGAGAAATGCAAATCAAAGCTACTCTGAGGTACCACATCACACCTGTTAGATTGGCCAACATGACAAAACAGGAAAATGATAAATTTTGGAGAAGATGTGGGAAAATTGGAACACTAACGCATTGTTGGTGGAGTGAAATAATTCAACCATTTTGGAGAACAATTGGTAACTATGCCCAAATGGCTCTAAAAATGTGCATGCCCTTTGACCCAGAAATAGCACTTCTAAGGGTACATCCTAAAGAGATCATACAAATGGGAAAAGGACCCACATGTACAAAAATATTCCTAGCAGCTCTTTTTGTGGTGGCAAAGAATTGGAAATTGAGAGGATACCCATCAATTGAGGAATGGCTGAGCAAGTTGTGGTGTGTGAATGTAATGGAATACTATTGTGCTATAAGAAATGATGAACAGGCTGACTTCAGAAAAAATCTGTAAAGACTTGTATTGTCTGATGCTGAGTGAAGTGAGCAGAACCAAGTGAGCATTGTACACAATAACAGATATGTTGTGTGATGACTATTATTGATAAACTCAACCCTTTCCAGCAATACAATTATCTAAGACATCTCTAGAGGCCTCGCACTGGAAAAGACTATCGACATTCAAAAAAGAGCTATGGAAGTTGAATTGCTGTTTTTTTTTCTCTTCTGTTGAGTTTTTTTTTTTGGTTCCTCTATCTGTTTTAATCTTTATTTATAACACCACTAACGTGAAAATATGTTTAATAGGAATGTAAATGTATAGCATATATCAGATTGTGTGCTGTCTTGGGGAGGATGGTGGGGAGGAAGGTGAGAAAAATTTTGAATTCAAAAGCATATGGAAGTGATTATTGAGAAATCAAAATAAATTAAGAAAAATTAAGAAAAATAAATTGTCAAGGAAAACTGCCTTGATATTTTAGAACCAGAGGGGAAATAAAATTGAAAGAATTCACCAAACTCCTCCTCAAAGATATCCCCAAAGGAAAACTCTAGATATATTTTAGCCAAATTCCAGAGTTCCCAGGTAAAGGAGAGAATATAGCAAGCAGTCAGAAAGAAATAATTCAAATATTGTGGAAACATAATCAGGATAACACAAGATTTAGCAGCTTCTACATTAAGGAACCTTAGGGCTTGAAATATAATATTCCTGAAGGGCAAAGGAAATAGGATTACAATGAAGAATCAACTGCACAGCAAACTGAGCCTAATACTTCAGGGAAAGAGTGGACATTCAGTAAAATAGAGGACTTTCAAGCATTCTTGATGAAAAGACCAGAGTTGAATAAAAGTTTGACTTTCAGATAAAAGGCTCAAAGAAATATGAAGAGGTTAACAGGAATGAGAGACTTATTAAGGTTGAATTGTTTACATTCAGCATAGAAAGATGATATTTGCTTCTCATGAGTCCTTTGTAAGTATTAGAGCAGTTGGTGGGAAAAATGTGTACACGCACACACACACACACACACACACATATGTATAAATAGAGGGAACAGGGCAAGTTGAAGATGAAGGGGTGATATCTGGAGAACAAAATTAAGGGATGAGAGAAGATTATACACAGAGAAGGAGAAAGGGAGAGGCAGAATGGGGTAAATTATTTCACATTAAACAGATAAGAAAACACTTTTACAATGAAGGGGAAATGGGGGAAGGTGAGAAGGAATGAGTGAATCTTATTCTCATCAGATTTGGCTTAAAGAGCCAAATCTCACACTCAGTTGGGTATGGAAATCTATCTTTTCCTACAGGAAAATGGGAGGGGGAGAGACAAGAGAGCAAGAGGATAGTATAGGGGAGGTTGGATTGGTGGAGGGAGTAATCAGAAGCAAACACTTCCAAGGAGGGACAGGGTCAAAAGAGAGAATAGAATAAATGGGGTCAGGATGAGATTAAGGAAATATACTTAGTTTTTCACAACATGACTACTATGGAAGTGTTTTACAGGGTCAAAAGAGAGAATAGAATAAATGGGGTCAGGATGAGATTAAGGGAAATATACTTAGTTTTTCACAACATGACTACTATGGAAGTGTTTTACATGACTAAACCTGATCAACCTGCATCAAGTTGCTTGCCTTCTCAATGAAGGTGGGTGGGGAGAGAGGAAGGCAGAAAATTTAGAACCCAAAGTTTTAAAAACAAAAGTGAAAAAAAATTGTTTTCAGGTGCAACTGGGAAATAAGATGTACAGAAATGGGGTATAGAAATCTATCCTGCCCTACAGGAAAATTGAAGGAGAAGTGGATAAAACAAGGGGCAAAGAGATAGAATAGAGGGTAGATTAGGAGAAGGGGTATTCAGAATACATGCCATCTTGGGGTGGGGAGAGGGATGAGATGGAGATAAAATTTGGAAATCAAAATCTTATGGAAGTGAATGTTGAAAACTAAAAATAAATAAATTGATAATACTGTAATTTAAAAAAAAGAATGTGGCAAGCTGTGCCCCATCAACCCAGTGGTGAGGGCCCATGTCCTTGGCCAAGCAGGCCAGGAATGAAGCCATCCAGTTTCAGCTTTGGTGCAGCAAGGTAAGTTACAGGAGGAAATACACAGTAAACCTGTACTAGTCAGGAACCTCAACTTTCCCCTCATAAAATTTGATAAACCTAACCAAAAAAATAAACAAGGAAGAGGTGAATAGAATTTTATAAAATTTAGATATGATAGACTTCTGGAGAAAATTGAATGGGAGTAGAAAGCAATATACCTTTTTCTCAGTAGCACATGACTCCTATACAAAAATTAATCATGCATTAGGGCATAAAACCCTTATAATCAAAGGCAGAAGAACAGAAATACTAAATACATTCTTTTCAGATCATAATGCAATAAAAACCACATTCAACAAAAGACTGTGGAAAGATAGATTGAAAATTAATTGTAAACTAAATAATCTAATCCTAAAGAACAAGTAGATCATGGAACAATCATAAAAAAAATCAATAATCTAATTAAATAGAAAGACAACAATGAGACCAACTACCAAAATATATTGCATATGGTGATAGCAGTAATTACCAAAAAAATGTACTTCGCTAAATGCTGACATCAATAACATAGAGAAAGAGCAGATTAATGAATTAGGCATTCAACCAAAAGAAAAGAAAAACTAGAAAAAGAACAAATTAACAATCCTCAATTAAACACCAAAATGAAAATCCTGAAAAATCAATGGAGAGATTCAAACAATTGAAAGAAAACCATTAAACTACTAAATAAAATTAATAAGGTTTTATTAAAAAAAATAGATGAACCATTTGATCAATTTGATTTGCCAGTATCAAAAACGGTGAATGAAGAGGAGATTAACAGCTATTTATATTCCATTATATGCTAAAAATCTGATAATATGAGTAAAATGGGTTAATATTTACAAAAAAATGCTCAGATTAACAGAAGTGGAATCCAGTTACAGAAAAATAAATTAAACCATCAATGGGCTTCTTACGGGGAAAAAAAAATCTCTAGGAATAGATGGATTTAGAAATGAATTCTATCAAACATTTAAAGAATAATTAATGCAAATAATATATAATCAATTTGGGAAAAAATGAGTGAAGGAGTTCTACCAAGTTACTTTTTTTAACAGAAATATGGTTCAGATACATAATCCAGAAAGAGTAAAAACAGCAAGAAAAAAGGTATAGACAAATTTCTCTAATGTTGATGCCAAAATTTTAAATACAAAACTAACAAAGAGATTACAGCAACATATCACAAAAATCATACACTCTGACCAGGTTGGATTTATAACAGGAATGCAGGGGGCTGGATCAATATTAAGAAAACTGTCAGTTTTTTTTTTTTTTTATAAAATACATCTAATTCAATTAGACACTAGAGATCATAGGAATAAATGGAATTATCTTTAAAATGATACGTAGTACCTGTGTAACACTATTAGCAAGCAATATCTAAAATGAGGATTAACTAGAAGCCTTCCCAAGAAGATCATTGGTGAAGCAACAATGTGCATTAACCTTCAGTGTTGTACTAGAAATGTTACATATAGCAGTAAGAGAAATAAAATAAATTGAAGGAATTGGAATAGGACATGGGAAAACAAAACTATCACTCTTTTAAGATGGCATGTTGGTACATTTGGAAACTCAAGTAAAAAAATACATATTTGAGATAATTAAAAACTTTAGCAAAGTTGTGGTATATAAAACAAAACAAAATAAATGATTGGCATTTTTATATATTACCAACAAAGTCCAACAGGAAGAGACAGAATGAGAAATTCCACTTAAAATAACTGTAAACAATATAAAATACTGGGGAATCTACAAGCCAATACAAAACTCAGAGGAAAATAAAGTGACATCTCTAAGCAATTTGAAAAAATATTAAGTGCCAAGGGTAGGTAAATGCAACATAACAAAAATTATAATACCTAAATTAATTTACTTATACAAGGCCACATCAAACTAGAAGAGCATTATTTTACAGGGCTAGAAAAAAATCATAAGAAAATGCATTTGAAAGAATAAAAAGTAATGAATATCAAGGGAAATGATGAAAAAACATGTGAAGGAAGGTGGCCTAACCATATCAAATCTCAGACTGTATTATAAAGTAGTAAGCATCATAAACAATTTGGTACTAACAAATCGAATGGTGGATCTGTGTAATGGTTCAAGTACACCAAACAAAGTGGTAAATGGCCATAGTTTTTGATAAACTCAAAGACCCAAGCTATTCAGTCTCAGTATTTGACAAAACCTGCTGGGAAAACTGGAAAACAATACTGCAGAAACTAGGTATTAACCAACATCTTACTCCACATACCAAGAAAAGTTCAAAATGAGTGCATGATTCAGATGTACAGGGTAATACTACAAACAAACTAGGAGATCAAGGGATAGTTTACTTCTCAGATCAATGGATAAGGGAAGAAATTGTAACAATACAAGAGAGCATTATAATATAAAAAATATATCTGCATTTGATTATAATAAATTCAAAAGGTTTTGCACAGACAAAACCAACGCAACCAATATTAGAAAGAAAGCTAGGGACTTTTTTTTAACATGAGGTGTCTCCAATATAGGCATAATTTTCAAATATGTAGAGAACTGAGTCAAATGTATAAGAATACAAGTCATTCATTAACTGATAAATTATCAAAGGACATCAATAGGCAGTTTCCAGATGAAGAAATCAAAATTATCTATGGTCATATAAAATTGCTCTGAATCACAATTGATTAAAGAAATACAACTCTCAGGTATCATACTACACTTGTTAGATTTGTTAGTCTGACAGAAAAGAAAAGGGACAAATGTTGGAGGGAATGTTAGAAAATTGGTGGAGTTGTAAATTGGAGAGCAATTTGGAACTGTATACAAAGATTTATAAAATTGTCCCTGCGTTTTACCCAACAATATCACTTCTAAATCTATATCCCAAAGAGATAGAAGAAGAAGAAGAAGAAGAAGAAGAAGAAGAAGAAGAAGAAGAAGAAGAAAGAAGAAGAAGAAGAAAGAAGAAGAAGAAGAAGCATCTTTATGTATGGAAATATTTGTAGCAGCTCTTTTTGTGGTGGCAAAGAATTGGAAATTGAGGGCATGTCCATCAACTGGGGAATGGCTGAAAAAGATGTGGCATGTGATTATAATGAGATAATAATATTATGGAATAGGAAATGATGAGCAGAATGATTGCAAAAAAAATCTTGAAAGGCTTACAAGAACTAATGAAAAATGAAGTGAGCAGAACCAGAAGAACATGGTACAAAAAAACAATATTGTACAAGGATCACCTTCGGATTACTTAGTTATTTTTAGCAATACAATGATCCCAGACAATTTCCAAAGACTCATGATAAAACATGCTATATTTATCCAGAGAAAGGACTGATGATGATGTCTGAACGTTTATCAGGTATAGTATTTTTCAATTTACATATATATATATACACACACACATACACATGTATGTATATACATATATATGTGTATATATACATATATGTATATATACACATATATGTGTATATATATCTATATATATGTATATATACATATATATGTATGTATATGTGTATGTATATATCTATATATCTATATATATTCTTTTTTGGTCTTCATTTTCTTTCAAAATGTGACTAATATGGAAATATATTTCACAGGACTACACATAAGTTACCTATATAACATTGTTTGCATTCTCAGGAAAAAGGGTGGGGAGAGAAAATGGGAGAGAATTTGAGACTTGAAATTTAAAAAAAGAATAATAATGTTGAAATTCTTTATGTATAGAATTGGGAAATATAAGATATTATTTTTTTAAAAAGAAATTTACCTTAATTGGTATTATAGGAGAAAAAATGGTGGGACTGTATTTCCATAATTGAAATTGCTGTTTTTATCTTAATTAGCAATAATCCTTGATGTTCATTTATTTATTTTTGAGGAAGACACATGCATTTATTAAGTATCTTTTATATGCCAGGCTATTTACATTTGATCCTGACAATGACACTATGAAGTAGGTGCTCCTATTATCCCCATTTTACACTTTTGAAAATTGTGGTAGACAGAGATTAAGTGACTTGCCCATAAACAAAAATCTCTTAAGTGTCTGAGGCCAGATTTGAACTTAACTCTTTCTTACTCCAGGCCCATTGCTCTACCCATTGGGTTGCCTAGTTGTCCAGTAATATCTTCTGTGATTTTGAAGCCTACAAAAAAAACACACAATAACATTGTGTGCAACTGTAACAAAATCCAGGAGAATAATAAAAGGGGGATTGTCATTAAAAACAATTACAAAATGAATAAAACACCTGAGAATCAATTAACCAAAACACATTTCATACTTTTATGGATACAATGGCAAAAATTCTTTAAAGAAATAAAGAAAAAAAATAAGCTAGGAAAATATTCAGTGTCTATGGCTGGGTCATGCCAACATTAAAATTATCATATCACCAAAGTTATTTTATGTTATACCAATCAAACTACCAAAGTGATGATTTACAGAGCTCAACAAAATGATAATAAAATTCATCAGTGGAAAAAAATCAGCTGTGTTGTCAAAGGGAATGATGGGGCATGGATAGGGAAAAGTAGGGAAATAGTCCTTCAGGTCTCAAATTCTATTTTAAAGCAGTAGCCATAAAAAAATACCTGGAATTGGCTAGAATTATATAGACACAACAAACTAGAAAAGAAAGAATAACAAATAATTGAACCAAATATCTGATGACAACAGAAAACATAAATTACCTAGATCAGAAATCCCTATTTGATAATAACTACATGGAAAAGTGGAATGAATCTGAAAGAAATTGGGCTTAAAGTAGCATTAAACATTAATATTAACATGACCTTAACATTAAAAATAAACATTAAACATTAACATTAAACAAACATCTTATATAATATTCAACTGTAAATTAAAAATAGATATAACACTTGAATGTTACAGATGATACAATATGAAAAAAAAATAACAGCATCATATACCTTTCCCATTTATGTGTAGTGTTTGGGAATTCACAACCAAATAAGAAATGCAGACAATTAGAAAAGAAAAAAAATAGATCATGTTAATTATATAATGAAATTGAAATATTTTTCATAAATAAAATTTAATAAAAAGTTGCCACATAAGCAAAAATGTTCACAATAGAACTGTCTGCAGTAGCAAAGAATTGAAAACAAATTAGATGGCTGTTGTTTGGGTAATGGCTAAACAAATAATGGTGTGTTTGTGGAATGGAATCGATTATTACTGTGATGGAAGAAACAATGAACATGGTGAACATAGAAAGGAATGAAAATACTTACAGGAACCTATACAAAGTGAAGTGGACCAAGAAAACAGTACAGTAGATATTGAGTCAAAATGGTGATGTAGGCAGAAGCAATATATCCCATCTCTCCCACCTCCACCCATACCCTGACCATAACAGTTCCAGAAATGATCACAATCCACTCCCTACCAGACTGAGTAGGGATTGAGAAACTGAAGAAATTGAAAAGGAAATTGAAAAGAATGTGTTAACATTTTAGAGCAAGATCACAAATTTGATCTGTAAGTAAGTGAGAAGACCAGACATAGGAACCATGGCATAAGAATAGCCTGAAATCACTGACCCATCACCAAGAGCTTCATGCTAGGACACCCATATTGTGATACCCAAAGCTTATTTTCTGAACTCATTCCTCGGCCAAAGCCAGCTTCTGATATAGGATACTAGACCTCAGTTAATGTCTTCTTAGGTATTCAAATAGATGCCACTTTATTTTTATAGCCACAGTGATGCACTGTACAGTGTATAACATTTCCTTGTATAATCTACATGGGCTGGGCTTCCTAACTATAACTCTTCTAGAATATCATCAATGACCTCATGCTGAATTGTCATCATAATGCTTTATTTTCACAAATAAATGTGCATGCCTCAGCAATTTGTTTCACGTTTCCTTGTCAACAAATGATTGACTTACCTCATGAAGATGTTGCCCACATAGGGACCTTTGATTCCACACTTAGATCATAACTGTTTCATTTGGATTCCCCGTTTCTGTTTGTATTCAATAAATCCAATAACATGTGCCTGCCATTAGCATTTAATATTGATTGGAAAAATGTTTACTTTTTTCAAAAGTATTTCTGTAGTTTCATTACCTGTTTTATCATGTGTACTTTATAATGACTAGCAATTCACTCCTACTTTTTGGTAAGGAACTTAATGTTTATTTAAGGCTAAAAGATAGGGGTAGGGATAGGGATGGGATACTTATACTGGAAAAGAGGATACAAAATTTAAGGGAAAAGGTGTTTCTCCAGTTTATTTTAAAGTTTTTATTGTAGTTACTTAATCATAAATTGGTTTGGAGATGACAGCTAATTTATTAAGTAACAAAAGGGGGAATATTCCAGTGTTTTTTTTTTAATTTATGAAAACATATCAGATTGTTTCCCTTAGTTTTCTTAGAATACGTGATGAGAAGCTCAGATTCTTTCAATCTAACCAATAACTCACAGGTTCTCAGATTCCTTAAGAGTCTGGCCAATATGGCAGTTCTTTAACAAACCTTGTCTTTGGCTGAAAAAAAAAAAAGAATACAGGATGAGAACAAGTTAATTAAGCCAGGAACAGTTAAAAGAAACACATAGAGTTAAAAGAATGGTGTAACTACCCAAACTAGGCTACACATAGAGGCAGTAAACCTTTAAATGATGTTAGATATATAGAGACAACCACATGGTACAGTGGACAATGTTAGTTTTGTAATTAGGAAGATATGACTTCAAATCCAATCTCAAACATTTGTTATCTGTGTTACTCTGAGCAAGTCACTTAACCTGTTCTTAACACATTCTTTCTGCTCTAGAATTTTTAGAGTAATTTTTGAAGGTATTTGGAGATGTTTGGAGGAAAGCCCAGGTGAGTCTCTGCTTTTACTCCGCCATTTTGACTCCACCTATTTGTCAGGTTTTATCTGGACAGGTACTGCAGAAGAACAATGGGCTGGGTTAATAATTATTTAGGAAGAGGAACTTATATCTGAATACATATGGGAAATGGTGTTTTACTTTCAATGATTCCCAACTCCCCTTCCACCAAAACTATCGTTTTTTAATACCAACGTTTTTCCAGTGATGAATAATTTTGAATTATGGAACATCATAATCTCAGAAGAATCAAAATTTCATGGTACTAAAGGCAGTGGAAAGTTATATAAAGCATGTAAACAGTCTAAACCATATTAACAATTAAGCCTTGTTTGCACCACAATGCAAAGACATCATCAAGGATTTATATGGCAGAACAAAGAATCAGACTGGTGGTGTAGTAGCACCAAAGGAAGACATAACTAACTCATATTTACACAATGATTTAACTTTTAAAAAATATTTTCTCTACAAAAATTTTGTTCAAGTATTAATCTTCCTTCTTATATATGAAGAAAAAGAGTCCAAAGGTTAAATGATCTGCCCTTGTCCACTCAGTTAGTAAAAGGTACAAAAGCAAAATATGAATCCCAGCCTCATTGTCACCACATTAAATAGACTATTCACTGTTATTCTTCCTCTTTTGAAAGATGGATAGTCTAAGTATTGCATGAAATAGTAAAATATCAAATGGAAGGCCTAACACATTTTGAGTATATTCTCTATGCAGGATATTTGGGAAGATGTGAAAAAATCATTCAGTAGGAGAAATAGTTTATATATCGAGGTCTACAATGGAGGAATGTGCCCATGTTGACAAAATCCTGTATTTGTTAAAATATAGAAATATGCATTCTGTTCCTAAATAGTGAAATAAATCACTCCAGGATCTTGTTATCATGTCACCAGAAGTAGAATAACATGAGAGGCAATGTGGCATAATGGAAAGAAAGTAAGAAATCTGGTTTTGCCTTTCAGTTTTTTTTTTTACTAGATCTGCAACTATTGATTAGTAGCTTTATCTCTATGAGACTTAGTTTTCTCATCTACAATTTGGGGGCAATAATGGTTTTACCTGTAATGGTGGTAAGTCTGAAGGGAAAAAATTATGTTGTTCTTCAGGTTCTAGGCCTATATCTAACTGAAGTTTCTTGTATATAAATTCCCATTAGTCTTTGTACTTGACATTCAGGGTGATCACATCAGGAGAACAATAGAGACTTCTGGAGAAGAAGAGGTTGTCATGGTGATATCTAGGAAAATACTACTATTGGTAGCCATGAGTGGATTCAAGAGTGGTAAGACATAGGAAAGAAATCTTACTGAGACTGAGGTAAGAGAGAGAGAGAGAGGGAGAGAGAGAGAGAGAGAGAGAGAGAGAGAGAGAGAGAGAGAGAGAGAGAGAGAGAGAGAGAGAGAGAGAGAGAGAGAGAGAGAGAGTGAGAGATGCTCTGAAAAAAAAATTAATGTGTAAGAGTGGATCTTTGCAACCCTTTGTCCAAAGTTGAGACTTCTAAATGGTCTCCCCATTGGGCCCTGAGTCCTGGAAGAGATTCTTTACCCTAAAGAATCACTTAATTATGAAACTCTAATTTCTATAGTTTACATGCTAAGATTGTTTCCCTTTATGTAAAAATGTTTTACTATCATTTAAATTTTTGAAATTCCTGCTTTTTGTCTAGTCTACTGGAATGACGAAAAATGAGTTCATATAACTGTGAAAGTTCCCAAATTAGCTGAGATGACATGGGATTCAAGCCAAGGAACATATACTTATCAACTGATAAACCTATTATTCAATCCAGAATTCAGGTGAATCCAGAGTTGAGTGGTGTTAAGATTAAATGCTAATCTCACAGAGTTGCTTAGAGAATCAAGTGGAATAATGTATTTAATCTGTGTTTGTTCTTACCCTACTCCAGTAACTAATGTAGAAATCACTGTGGGGCAGATTCCTCCCTTTCCAAGTTTCAGCAGAGAAATGCATTATTTCCACCAATGATGCTGTCATTAAGTCTTTTTGGCCCATTTGAACTATCCTATTATGATACCACTATGGGGGAGTTAATTGTGATTGGTGTTTCCAGGATATTGGATTGAATTCCTGGCAAGCAGTTGACTGCCAGGTGAGCAACAACAGATCTATGTGCCAGGTACGGAAAGGCCAGATGCCATCTCATCATCAAAAAAAAATTGTGTAAATAAAGATAGATTCAGAGAATTAGCAGTAGAAGTCATCTCAGCTAGAGTGTTTAAACTTTTATTGGAGGTACCAAAATATACCATCACGAGCCAAATTTAAAAGAACACTAGAGATTTTATTGCTCTCTCTAGAATTCAGTGTTGGATGATATTAACCATCAAAATCTTAATGGAACCAAGTTGGCAAAGACAAAGAACCACAGTTTTTTGTGTGTGTTTGTCTTGTGGGCTTTACTTAAACCACATGCTAACTCATGTCAATGAAAGAAATGGAGTTTCAAGTAATCTGACCATAAAGTTTTGAAAAATAAATTTCAAAGTTTAGAAGACTTTCCTTTTCTTACATTCACCATAGTGAAACATGTTTCTATAGTTTCCAAAAGGATGTTTTATTATTTAAATTAGTTTTGTTGCTGCAGTACATATTGAAATTATTTTTTGCACATTTTTATACTTGAAAAAAATCTTTATTGTCTAAAGATCGACTACTTCTAATTCAATAAGTATTTATAATTTTTTTAGTGTTGCAACATACTACATTAGACACATGGGATACAAAAACAAAATAAAACAAGAACTATCATTTCTCCTCAATCCCTATACCTTTGTCTCTTCTTCTCTCTCAATAGATTTTCTGTTTCCTACTTTCTTGAAATTGGGGTATTTTTCTCTCCCAAAACATTTTAAAAATATATGTCTAGTCATTTACCTCTCTCTCCTTCCCTTCTCAATCAAAAGCAATGTTCTATTTCCTTGGCAAAGCTAATGCTGACTTAAGCCTATCATCTCAAATCTTCCTCTATCTTCCATCTCCCTGTTTCTTCAGTTATCTTTCCTATCCTTTTCTTACCAAGGCAGTCCCTCTACATGCACAACTGATTCATTTCCATAATTTCTTAACTAGCAGATTGCTGTGCTCATCATCTCTTCTCATTTATCTTGAATCTCACCTAATTACTAGTTGCTTTCCTACTACCTAAAAATATCCAATCTCTCTATAACCTTAAAAAATCCTCAGTTGATCCATATATCCACACTATTGTCTCATCTCTCTTCTCCTTTTCATGGCCAAACTCCTTGAGAATGCCATGTACAAAGGAACTAAAGATGACTTTACATAATTTTCTCTCACACTTTTTAACTCTCAAAGCTTGCTTCTCACTAGATCATTCATATGAAATTGCTCTCTCCAAAGTTACCAATGATCTCTTACTTGACAAATCTAATGAATGACATTTTTTCAATCTTTATCTTCTTAGGCTTCTCTACAACTTTTGGCGGTCCTGATCATGCACTTCTCCTTGATACTGTTATAACATTTCTGTAAATCTATTTACCCATTGACTTCTAGTGTAAAATCTGATATTCTTTCTGTTCTCATAAACAAATATCTTCTTCCAAGATCAAATGCATATGAACCTGAAGAATACAATAGGAGAAAAGTAGAGTGCTAATCTCCTTATGAACCACTAATCATAATATTCATTGAGAAAGGAGCGTTAAGTTGGAAAATGTGAGTGAAATAGTCTTTCTTATGCAAGTGCAGGTCCAGAATAAAGAAACTGAAGCAGTGCACAATTCACATTTTTTTTGCCCATCTGTTTGAGGGGACACCTCTTCATCATAATGACAGGGAGCAATAAATGGGCTAGACAAATTGGGAAAACCTACTGAATCTGAGTGAAGATTTCTGGGTCACTCTGACTGTACCTTCACTACTTCTAAAATATCCCTTGGTATCAACCCCTCAATATTGTTTTGAGATAAAACATAACAAATAGGTTGAGTCAAAATGGCAGAGTAAAGGCAGAGACTTGCCTGGGCTTTCCTCCAAACATCTCTAAATACCTTCGAAAATTATATTCTAAAATATTTGAGTAGAAAGAACTCACAAAAAGAAGAAATCAATTTACAGCCCAAGACAGCTCAGAAGGTCCGTAGAAAGGTCTGTTGCATCAGAGTGAGAGAGGAAGTCAATCCATCCCAATCCATGCCAGTGCAGATTCTGCCCCAGCAAACCCAGAGTAGTCTGTGGAGTGACTGAATCAGTGGTTGCACACCTTTCAGCCCACAGATGTCAAAGACAACTTAGAAGGTCAGCAAGGAAGGTCTATTACACCTGGGTGAGAATGAAGCACAGTCTAGGCCACCACAGCCACAGCCCCAGCAAACCAGAAGGCCTTTGAAGTGACTGAATCAGCAGCAGTAGCATTTATTTCTGGAGCTCTCAGCCCACAGATGGTAAAGGGGTTGATGACTGGTCAGAAGGAGATTATTGGGGCCTTTTTGCTATCACTAAGGTAGGACTCCATTGTTTTGCCCATACTTGGATCCAGCTCACAGTTCTGGGTGGCAGTCCCAGGGCAAGCAGGAGCACTAGCATAGCAGAGCTTGTGGCTATAATGGAGGTGGACATTTCTCCCAATTACAGGAAAGAAAAGAGTGTTTCTGGTCATGGTCACTCACAGACCAGAGCACAACCCAGGTGAGTAGTAAATACCTCTCCTTATATCCTTCCACTTGAAAGAACTGAAAACTTACAGGTCTCTAGAAATATATCTGAAAACAGCTGCAGAAAACCCCTGAAACTTAGGACAGTGTGCCTCCACCCGGGAAGCAGAGCCCTACTTTAACATAAAAGTCAAGTAATAAGATGGGAAAATGAGAAAACAACAGATAAAGCAAAACAAAAAACAAAAAATCCTCTGACTATAGAAAGATATTATGGTGGCAAGGAAGATCAAAACACACATTCAGAAGAAGACAACAAATGCAAATCTCCTGTATCCAAAGTCTCCAAGAAACATGTGAATTGGACTCATGTCATGGAAGAATTCAAAAAGTATTTTGAAAATCAAGTAAGAGTGGTATAGGAAAAATTGGGAAGAGAAATGAGAATGATGCCAAAAACAAATCATGAAAAATGAGTCAATAGCTTAGTAAAGGAGACAAAAAATTATACTGAAGAAAATAAGATCTGAAAAACAGACTACAGCCAAGACCGCAGAGTAAGCAGTAAGTTGCTCTCACCTTCACTTATTAACATTGAAAAACCCAGAAAATGTTGCCTGAGGAAAAATCCTGGAATAGTGGAGCCATCAGAAAAACGGGGGGCAGCAGGTTTTTGGCTCAGGAGGCTAGGGGGATTAACAGGAAAGGTCCCTCTTGCATTGGCTGAAGGAGACCAGTACAGGACAGGAGGTATCCTGGTAAGCTGGGGCAAGCCCCACCTCAACAAACCAGTGGGAGATCCTGAGGCCCAGGGTGTTGGAACAGGCAAGAGCCAACACCAGGACTGCACACATACCTTGGTACAGCCAGAGGAAGTGGCAGTGACGAACACGGATAACCACCATCTGTGCTGACAGGTGTCCACCACCAGCTGAACCTATCCATGCTATAGCACAGCACTGGGTGAGGAGGCAATCTCCAGTGGACAGACCACCCACAAACCACATCCATCCTGGAAGATTCAGTGTAATCCAGAGACATGCAGAAAAACCACACCTGGCCCTAGCCACCACCAGCCACCACCAGCAGCTCCCCTCAGCATCAAGTAAGCTACAACCTCTACAGCCTTCAGCTGCCGGAACCTGAGGCCCTAGCACATAAAACCAGTAACCAGGCTCCTAGCCTCCAGCACAAGAAGCATGGTGCAGTGTCCCCTGTGTCCCAGAAGCAGAGATAACCTTTAAAATCTAGCCAAAAGGAAAACACCATGAGCAAAAAGCAATGAAGAAACACCAACCATGACGAGTTACTATAGTGAAGGGAAGATCAAAACACAAATTCAGGAGAGGACAGTGTTGTCCTTTAAAATACAATTGACAAAAGGGGAAAGAAATTAAGATGAAGAAAACAACTCCTTAAAAATTAGAATTAGCCAAATGGATAAAGAAGTACAAAAGCTAACAGAATAAAAAAAAGTCATTAAAAATTAGAACTGGGCAATAGGAAACTAAGGATTCTATAAGATTTCAAGAATCAGTCAAGCAAAATTAAAAGAATAAAAAAAAAAGAGAAAGAAATATGAAATACCACATTGGAAAAACAACTGATTTGGAAAATATATCCAGGAGAGATAATTTAAGAATTATTGTCTACCTAAAAGCCATGATCAAAAGTGCCTGGACAGCATCTTTCAAGAAATCATTAAGGAAAATTTCTCTAAGGTCCTAGAACCAGACGGTAAAATAGCCATCAAAAGAATCTACCGATCACTTCTTGAAAGAGATCCCAAATTTAAAATGCCAAAGAATATTAAAGTTAAATTCCAGAGTTATCAGGTCAAGGAGAAAATACTGTAAGCAGCCAGAAAGAAACGATTCAAATATTATGGAGCCGCAGTCCGAATTTTGCCGACCTTGCAGCTTCTACATTAAAAAAATGGACAGAGCGGGAGCCGAACTAAGATGGTAGCATAAAAGCAGTGACCTACTTGAACTCTCCCCCAATCCCTCTAAATACCTGTAAAACTTAGCTCTAGATAAATTGTAGAGCAACGGAACACAGAAAAAGACAAAATGAAACAAATTTCCAGTCCAATGCAACCAAGATGTTTGATTGGAAAGGTCTATTGTGCCAGGCAGGCACAGGAGCACAATTCAGTGTGGGCCACATAGGCAAAGATGAGGCCTCAGTGAACCTGGAATAGTTCTCAGGGGATTGAATCAAGGGAAGGTGTGCTGGTTTCCAGACTTCTCAAGCCACAAAAACCAAAGACTATTTAGAAGGTCAGTAGGAAAGGTCTGTCTGACCTTGGTGAGAGAGGAGCTTGGTCCCAGCCAGAGTCCTGGCACAGCCCTGGGGTGGTGGCTACTTCCAGAGCTCTCAGGCCACTGACAGAGGGGGGATAAAGCAGCTGATCAGAGTGGGATTGCAGGGATCTCTTTGCTGGCATTGAGGCAGGATTCACTTGCTTTGCCCATGCTTGGATATGGGTTACAGTTCTGGGTTGCGGTGCTGGGGCAAGTAGGAGCACTGGCATGGTGGAACTTGTGACAGCATCACAGAGAAAATCCTCCTCACAGTTCCAAGGCAGAAAAGAATGCTTGTGGTCACTCATAGACAAGAGCACAAGCCAGAAAAGAAGTAAACACCACACCCTTGACCATACCACTTGGAAAAACTAAAAATTTACAGGTCCCTAGAAGTATCTCTGAAAACAGCTGCACAAAACCACCAAAGCTTGGGACAGTATATTCTCCACACTGGAAGCAGACTCCTACCTTAACAAAGAGTTTAAAACTCAAGTAATTGGCTGGGGAAATTAGCAAACAGAACAAAAAAAGTCAGACCATAGAATCTTACTTTGGTGACAAGGAAGATCAAAACATACAATCAAAAGAAGACAACAAACTCAAAGCTCCTACATCCAAAACCTCCAAGAAAAATATGAAACAGTACTAGGCCATCAAAGAACTAGAAAAGGATTTTGAGAAGCAAATAAAGGAGTAAAAAAAAAACTGGGAAGAAAAATGTGAGTGATGCAAGAAAATCATGAAAAACAACTCAATAGTTTGCTAAAGGAGACTTCAAAAATATTGAAGAAAAACAAACCTTAAAAATGTCCTAAACCAGGTGGCAAAAGGGGTCCAAAAATCCAATGAAGAGAAGAATGCCTTAAAAAGCAAAATAGGCCAAATGGAAAAGGAAGTCCAAAAGATTACTGAAGAAAATACTTCCTTAAAAATTAGAATGGAGCAAATGGAAGCTAGTGACTTTATGAGAAATCAAGAAATTGTAAAACAAAACCAAAAGAATGAAAAAAAAAGAAGACAGAGTGAAATGTGTCATTGGAAAAACAACTGACCTGAAAATAGATCCAGGAGAGTCAATTTAAAACTTCTTGGATTACCTGAAAGCCATGATCAAAAACAGAGCCTAGACATCATCTTTCAAGAAATCATCAGGAAAACTGCCCTGATATTCTGAAACCTGAGTGTAAAATAGAAATGGAAAGAATCCATCAATCATCTCTTGAAAGATATCCCCAAAGGAAAACTACTAGCAATATTATAACAAAATTCCAGAGTTCTCAAGTCAAGGAGAAAATATTGCAAGCAACCAGAAATAAACAATTCCAGTATTGTGGAAACACAATCAGGGTAACACAAGATTTAGCAGCTTCTACACAAAGGACCGCAGGGCATGGAATATAATATTCCAGAGGGCAAAGGAACTAGGATTACTGTCAAGAATAACCTACCTATAAAATTAAGTATAATCCTTCAGGGAAAATAATGGATATTCAGTGCAATAGAGGACTTTCAAGCATTTCTGATGAAAAGACCAGAGCTGAATAGAAAATTTGACTTTCAAATACAATACTCCAGAGAAGTATGTAAAGGTCAACAGGAAAGAGAAATCAGAAGTGACTTATTGAAGTGGAAATATTTATATTTTTACATGGAAAGATGATATTTGTAACTCATGAGACTTTTGTCAGTATTAGGTTAGTATGAGGGAAAAATATACAGAGAGATAGATAGATAATAGATAGATAGATAGATAGATAGATAGATAGAAAAAAAGATTGGAGGGGAAAGGAGAGATAAAAGCATAAATTGGGGAGGATAAGATGGAGAGAAAGAAACAGATAACAATCACAACTGTGAATGTGAATGGGATGAATTATCCCATAAAATGAATGCAGAGAGCAGAATGGATTAAAAGCCACAATCCTACAATATGAAGTTTAAAAAAAATACATTTGAAACAAAGTAATACACACAGATTAAAGGGAAAAGGCTGAAGTAGAGTATATGATACTTCAGCTAAAGAAAAAAAAATCACGGTAGTAATCCTGATCTTAGACAAAGCAAAAGCAGAAATAGATCAAATCAAAAGGGATAAGAAAGGAAATTACCTCATACTAAAAGGCACCATATACAATGAAGTAATATGATTACCAAATATTTATGTACCAGGTACTATAGCATACAAATTTTTGTAGGAGAAGTTTAGGGAGTTACAGGAAGAAATAGATAGCAAAACTATACTACTGTGGGATCTCAAATACCCTCTCTCCGAACTAGATAAATTTAACTACAAAATAAACAAGAAAGAAGTTAAGGAGATGAATAGAAAAGTTATATATGATATACCTCTAGAGAAAATTGAATGGCAATAGAGAGGAATATACATTTTCTCAGTGGTACATGGCACCTACATAACAATTGACCATGTACTAGTACATAAAAACCTCATAATCTAATGTACAAAGAAAGAAATATTAAGTTAATCCTTTTCAGATCATGATGCAATAAAAAATATACATAACAAAGGGCCATGGGAAGATTGATTGAGTGTTAATTGGAAACAAAATAATCTAATCCTAAAGAATATTTGGGTCAAATAACAAATCATAGAAACAATTAATAACACCATGAAAGAGAATTACAATAATGAGACACCATACCAAAACTTATGGAATACAGCTAAAGTAGTTCTTAGATGAAATTGTATATCTCCAAATGCTTAAATAAATAAAATACAGAAAGAGGAGGTCAATGAATTGTGTACTAAAAAAGCTTAAAAAAAGAACAAATTAAAAATTCCTGGCAAATTAGAAATTCTGAAAACCAAAAGAGAGATTAATGAAATTGAAATTGATAAAATTATTGAACAAAAAATAAAAATAAAAGCTGGTTTTATGAAAAAATAAAACAGCTAAACCTTTGGTTAATTCAATTTAAAAAAAACAGAAAGAAGAAAATCAAATTACCAGTATCTGAATGAAAAGGGTGAATTCAACAAAGATGAAGAAGAAATTAAAACAATAGTTAGAATCTGTTTTGGTCAACTGTATGCCAATAGATTTGACACTTTTAGTGAAATGGATGAATATTTACAAAAATATAAATTGCCCAGACTAATGGAAAAGGAACTAAAATTCTTAAATAACCTCATTTCTGAAAATAAATGAATAAATAAATAGAACACAAAATCAATGAACTACCCCGGAAAAAAAATCTCCATGGCCAGATGGATTTACAAGTAAATTCTATCAAACATTTAAAGAATAATTAATTTCAATGTCATATACACTGTTTGGGAAGATTGGCAAAGAAGGAGTTTTACCATTTTTTTTTATGATACAGTTATGGCATTGACACCTAAGATGGGAAGAGCCAAAACAGAAAAAGAAAATTATAGACCAATTTCCCTAATGAATACAGATGCAAAAATTTTAAATAAAATATTGGCAAAGAAATTACAGCAACTTATCATGAGAATAATACACTTTGACCAGGTAAGACTTATACCAGAATGTAGGGCTGGTTCAATATTAGGAAAATTATCAGCATGATTGACCACATCAATAAAAAAAAAAATAAAAATCATATGATGATCTCAATAGATGCAGAAAAGCTTTTGACAAAATTCAACACAAACTCCTATTAAAAATATTGGAAAGCATAATAATAAATGCAGTCTCTCAAAATTGTAAGTAGTATCTTCCTAAAACCATCAGCAAGCATTTTAAGTAATAGGGGTAAGCTAGAAGAATTTCCAATAATATTGGGGTGAAACAAGTATGTTCGTTATCACCACTGTTATACCATATGGTGCTAGAAATGTTAGCTTTAGCAATAAGAGAAGAAAAAAAACAATTGAAAGAATTAGAATAAGCAAAAAAGAAACAAAGGCATTACTCTGCAGATGATATAGTGCTATACTTAGAGAATCCTAGAGAATGAAGTAAAAAAAATAAGTGAAATAGTAAAAAAAATACTTTGAAACTTTGCAGGATATAAAATAAACCTACATAAATCATCAGCATTTCTATATATTACTAGCAAAGCCCAATAGCAAAAGATAGAAAGAGAAACTCCATCTAAAGTTACAATAAAAGTTATAAAATATTTGGGGGTCTACTTGCCAAAAAAGCAAACAAACAAACAAACAAACAAACCCAGGAACTTTATAAAAAATTATTACAAAATGCTTTTCACATGAAGAAATTCAGATATAAATAATTGGAAAAACATCAATTGCTCATGGGTAGGTTGAGCTAATATAGTAAAGACAACAATTCTGCCTAAATTAATTTACTTATTCAGTGTCATACTAAAAGAAAATATTTTGTAGAACTAGAAAAAAATAATAACAAAATTCATGTGGAAGAACAAAAGGTCCAGAATATCACAGGAATTAATGTAGAAATTCAAGGGAAGGTGGCCGAGCCATACAAAACCTTATATTGCATTATAAAGCAGCAATTATCAAAACTACTTGGTACTGGCTAAGAAATAGATTAGTGGATCAGTGGAATAGATTAGGTAAACAAGACTCAGTATTCAATGACTACTGTAATCTCCTGCTTGATAAAGCAAAAGACTCTAGCTTCTGGGATAAGAACTCACTATTCGACAAAAATTGCTGGGAAAACTAGAAAATGGTATGGCAGAAACTTGGCAGAGACCAACATCTTGCACCAAATACAAAAATTAACCTAAAATGGATACACAATTTAGGTATAGAGGTGTATACTAAAAACAAAGAGATCAAGGAATAGCTTACCTGTCAGATTTATGGAGAATACGTGAATTTATAACCAAACAATAGATAGAGAACATTATGAAACACGTAATTTATAATATTGATTATATTTAATTGAAAAGTTTCTGCAAAAACAGAGGCAATGCAAACAATATTAGAAGGAAGCAGAAAACTGGGAATTTTTACTACCAGTGTCTCTGATAAAGACCTCATTTCTAAAATGTATAGAGAACTGAGTCAAATTTATAAGAGTACCAGTCATTCTCCAATTGATATACAGTCAAAGGATATGAATAAGCAGTTTTAAGATGAGGAAATTTAAGCTATCTGTAGTCTTATTAAAAATGATCTAAATCACTATTAAATAGAGAAATGCAAATTAAAACAACTCTTAGTTACCATATCACACCTATCTGACGAACTAACATGACAAAACAGGAAAATGATAAATGTTGGAGAAGATGTAGGAAAATTAGAACAGCAGTGCATTGTTGGTGGACTTGTGAACTGAACCAACCATTTTGGACAGCAATTTGGAACTATCCCCAAAAGGCTATAAAACCTTTGATCCAGCAATATTACTTCTAGGTCTGTATCCCAAAAAGCTCATAAAAATGGGAAAAATACATACATGTACAAAAAATATTTATAGCAGCTGTTCTGTGGTGGCCAAGAATTGGAACTTAAAGGGATGCCCATCAATTGGGGAATGACTGAACAAGTTGTGCTATATGATGGAATATTATTGTGCTGTAAGAAATGATGAGCAGGTGGACCAGAAAAAAAACATGAAAATACCTATATAAACTGATTCTGAGTGAGACGAGCAGAACCAGGAAAACATTGTACACAGCAACAGCCACATTGTGTGATGACTAACTTTGATGGACTTATCTCTTCTTAACAATGAAAGGATGTAAGACAGTTCTAAAGAACTCATGATGGAAAATGCTATCCACATCAAGAAAAGAAATATGAGTCTGAATTCAGATCAAAACATATTACTTACTTTCTCCAGTTTTTTTGGTTTCTTCTTTACAATATTACGAATGTGAAAATATGTTTAATATGAATGGATATATAAAGCTTATATCAAATTACACTCCATCTTGAGGTGGAGGAAGGGGAGAGATAAGGAGAAAATTGGAATTCAAAATCATATTGAAGTGAATATTGAAAATTAAAAACAAACAAACAAACAAATAAATAAATAAAACCCCCCACAGTTTAACTAGGGAGAAAAAAACAGACTAGGTAAAATTGTAAAAGTGCTCCAAAAAGCCAATGAAAAGAAGAATGCCTTTAAAATCAAATTGGCCAAATGGAAAAGGAGGTCCAAAAGTTCACTGAATATAACATTTTTTTTAAAAAAATTAGAATGGAGCAAATAGAAGCTAATGGCTCTATTAAAAATCAAGAAATGCATCAGAACCCACAAAAAGACAGAGTGAAACAAATTTCCAGCCCAAGACAACCTGCCTGATTGATCAGAAAGGTCTATCGTCCCAGGCTGGGACAGAAGCGCAGTTCAGCATGGGCTCACAGGCCTCAGCAAACCTGAAGCAGACCTCATAGGGCTGAGTCATGGGCAGTTGGGGCAGTTTCCAACTTCTCAACCCACAAACACCAAAGACAACTTAAAAGGTCAATGGGAAAAGTCTGTTTCTGTGGTGCTGACAGAGAAGTGTGGGATCTCAGATCCATTCACCAAGTGAAGCCCAGGTTTGGGGCTGCCTCATGAGCTTCAGGCCCACAGCCTGAAGGGGAATCCAGTGACTGATCAGAGGGAGATTGCAGGGATCTCTTTACCAGTGCTGAGACAGGAACTTCTTACTTTGCCCATGCTTGGATAAGTTCTGTGTGGTGGTTCTGGGGCAAGAAGGAGTGCTTGCATTGTGGATCTTGTAATGGATGTGAAGAGCAAACCCTCCTCACAGTTCCAGGACAGAAAGGAGTGCTTGTGGTCACTAAAAAATAAGAGCACAGGCCAGGAAAGGAGTAAACACCTCACCCCTTATCATACCACCTTGTAAAAACTGAAAATTTACAGGTCCCTACAAGTATCTCTGAAAACAACTGTACAAGCCCCTGAAGCTTGGGACACTACATTCTCCACATTGGAAGCAGACTCTTACCTTAACAAAGAGTTTAAAACTCAAGTAATTGGCCAGGATCATGAGCAAGCAGCGCAAAAAGAGTCAGACTATATTATCTTGCTTTGGTGACAAAGAAGATCAAAACATACAACCAAAAGAAGACAACAAAGTCAAAGCTCCTACATCCAAAGCCTCCAAGACAAATATGGATCAGTGCCAGGCTTTGGAAAAGCTCAAAAGTGATTTTGAGAAGCAAGTAAGAGAAGTAGAGGAAAAACTGGGAAGAGAAATGAGAGTGATGCAAGAAAATCATGAAAAACAACTCAATAGCTTGCTAAAGAGACCAAAAATACTGAAAAAACAAACTTAAAAAATAGCCTAACCCAAATGGCAAAAGAGGTCCAAAAGCCAATGAGGAGAAGAATGCCCTAAAAAGCAAATTGGCCAAATGGAAAAGGAAGTCCAAAAGCTACTGAAGAAAATACTTCCTTAAAAATTAGAATAGAGCAATTGGAAGACTTTATGAGAAATCAAGACATTGTAAAACAAATCCAAAAGAATGAAAAATAGAAACAATGTGAAATATCTCATTGGAAAAACAACTGACCTGGAAAATAGATCCAGGAAGAGAATTTAAAAATTATTGGACTATCTGAAAGCCATGAACAAAAAAAGAGCCTAGACATCATCTTTCAAGAAATTATCAAGGAAAACTGCCCTGATATTTTAGAACCAGAGGGCAAAATAGAAATTGAAAGAATCACTGATCTCCTCCTGAAAGAGATCCCCAAAGGAAAACTCCTAGGAATATTGCAGCCAAATTCCAGAGATTCCAGGTCAAGGAGAAAATATTACAAGCTGCCAGAAAGAAACAATTCAATTATTGTGGAAACACAATCAGGATAACACAAGATTTAGCAGCTTCTACATTAAAGGACTGCAGCATGGAATATAATATTCTGGAGGGCAAAGAAGATAGGATTACAACCAAGAGTCACCTACCCAGTAAAACTGAATATAATCCTTCAGGGGAAAAAATGTTCATTCAGTGAAATAGAGGACTTTCAAGCATTCTTAATGAAAAGACTAGAGCTGAATAGAAAATTTGGCTTTCAAATACAAGACTCAAGTGGAACATGAAGAGGTAAACAGGAAAGAGAAATCATAAGAGACTTATTAAGGTTGAACTGTTTACACTCCTTCCTGGGAAGATGATATTTATAACTCATGAGACCTTTATCAGTATTAGGGTAGTTGGAAGGAAAAAAATTATATGTGTAGATAGATAGAAAGATAGATAGATAGATAGATAGATAGATAGATAGATAGATAGATAGATAGATGGTACAGGGTGAGTTGAAGATGAAGGGGTCATATCTGGAGAATAAAATTAAGGGAGAGGAATATACTAGAGAAGAAGAAAGGGAGAGGTAGAAAGGGTAATTATCTCACAAAAAAAAACAGAAAAAAAGGCTCTTACAGTGGAAGGGAAACAGAGGAAGGTGAGAAGGAATGAGTGAATATTATTCTCATAGGATTTGGCTTAAGGAGTGAAAAACATACATATTCAATTGGGTATGGAAATCTGTCTTACTCTACAGGAAAATAGGGGGAGAAGTGCAAGAGAGCAGGGGAATGATAGAGAGGAGGGCAGATTGGGAAAGAGGGTAATCAGAAGCAAATACTTCTGAGGAGGGATAGGGTCAAAAGAAAGAATAGAATTAATGGGAGGGCAGGATAGGATTAAGGGAAATAGAGTTAGTTTTTCACAACATGTCTACAATTGAAGTGTTTTGCATAACTGCACATGTATAATATATATTAAGTTGCTTGCCTTTACAATGTGGGTGGGTGGGGAGAAAGGAAAGGAGAAAATTTGGAACCCAAAGTTTTAAAAACAAATGTTTTTAAAAAATATTTTCACATGCAACTGGGAAATAAGAAATACAGGAAATGGGGTACAGAAGTCTATCCTACCCTACAGGATAATAGAAGGAGAAGTGGATAAGAGAAGGGGAGAGACAGAAGGGAGGGCAGACTAGGGGAAGGGATATTCAGAATGCATGTCATCTCAGCGTGTGGGGAGGGGTGAGATGGGGTGAATATTTGGAACTCAAAATTTTGTGGACATAAATGTTAAAAATTAAAAATAAAAATCATAGCATGCAGAAAATAAATTTTAAAAAATCAAGAAATAATAAAGCAAAACCCAAACGATGAGATGGAAGATGGTGTAAAATATCTCATTGAAAAAAACAGCAGGCCTCAGACATAAATCCACTAGAAATAATTTAAAATTATTGGACTTCCTGAAAGCCATGATCAAAAAAGAGCATAGAAATCATCTTTGAAGAAATTATCAGGGCACCTAGGTGGCACAGTGGATAGAGCACCAGCCCTGAAGTCAAGAGTTCCTGAGTTCAAATCCAGCCTCAGACCAAACACTTGACACTTACTAGCTGTGTGACCCTGGGCAAGTCACTTAACTCCAATTGTCTTAAAAAAAAAAGAAATTATCAAGGAAAATTTCACTTAAATTGTAGAACCAGAGGCTAAAGACTCTACTGATCACTTCCCAATTGAGATCCTTAAATGAAAACTCCCAGGAATATTGTAGCCAAATTCCAGATTTCCCAGGTTAAGGAGAAAATATTTCAAGCAGCCAGAAAGAAACCCTTCAAATATGTAGGAGCCACAGCCAGGATAACTCAGAATTTAGCAGCTTTTACATTTAAGTATTGGAGCCCCTACAATATGATATTCTGGAGGTTAAAGGAGTTGGGATTACAAACAAGAAGCACATACCTAACAATGTGAATATAATCCTTCAAAGGAAAAATGGAAATTCAATGAGATAGAGGACTTTCACACATTCATGATGAAAAGACTGGAGTGTTAGGGTAGTTAGGAGTATATATAGACAGAGTACATGTGTGAGTTGAATATGAAGGGATGATATCTAAAAATAAAATTAAGTGTTGACAGAAGAATGTACTGGGGAAAAGTAAAAGGGAGAAGTAGAATGGCTTAAATTATGTCACTAAAAAGAGGCAAAAAAAGCTTTTACAATGGAGGGGAATATAGGAAAGGTAAAGGGGAAGTAGAGAACATTATTTTCATCAGAATTGGCTCAAAGAGGGAATAATTTACACACAAAATTGTGTGTAGAAATCTATCTAACCCTACAGGAAAGTAGGAGGGGAAGGGGTGTGTGATAGAAGGGAGGCATATTAGGGGAGAAGGTGGTCAGAAGCAAAACACTTCTGAGGAGGGACAGGGTGAAAGGAGAGAGAATAAAATGAAGTGGGGATAGGATGGAGGAAAATACAATTCTCATGATTTCTCCCTTTTGTTCTGATTCTTCCTTTAGAACATGATTAATGTGGAAATATGTCTAATATTATTTTACATGTGTAGCTATATCAAATCATATGCCATCTTGAGGTAAGGAGGGAGAGAAAAAAATTAGAACTCAAAATCTTATAAAAGTGAATTTTGAAAACTATCTTTACATGTAATTGTAAATACTATTACATGTAAAAAAAAATCTAACATATTGTAGTTAAACCTGATGATGTTAAAGGTCCTTTCTACCTCCAAATTTTTGATCCAATGATCTTTCATTAAGGAAAATAATTATCAGTACTCCAATAACCTTATGGATATTATTACCTTTTGTGAGATCAAAATCATCCTCTATAGATTGGAACCAGCTACTCACCTACAAATTTATAGATTTAGCTGTCTGAGCCACCGAGTGGTGAAGTCAGTGTTTGTGGACACACAGCTAATATTAAAACATCTATTTTTTAAATATAATACACAGAATTAGCATGCAATTATGTTCAGTATAGGTCAATTAAGAAATATTTTTAAGCTTTCCCTGCTTTGCTACATATTTCTGGGCACTATGCTAAGCAATGGGAATAGAAATGAAGACAAAATAATATAGTCCTTTGCCCTCAAAGAACTCACATTCTAATGGAAGAGCCAACATGCAAATAACTAATTATAGGCAAGGTATGTATTTTGTTAATGGAAAGCCATCCCAGAAGGGAAGCAGTAATAGTACAGGATCATTGAATAGGTATAATTGCAGACATATATGTATATATACATACATAGTCATTAAAATAAAGTAATATAGAATATTGCATTATTGTAATAGTTTAAATGCCCCAAAGACTTAAAACACCTTTGAGTTCATTAGAATGTGTCCCCCTTTCTGACAGATTCAGTTTGGTAGCTGGTCTTCAAGATTATCTGTGTCTAAATTTAGCTAGGAAGTCCTTAGATGTCACATAAGAGTTACTAAGAAATAATTATCCCTCTGTTATATTGGTGGTTACTCAAAGGTCTTCTAGAAAAGTAAGAATTTTCACACTTTTCAATCCGCTAGTATAGCCTTGAAAACATAATATCATTACAATGTCATGTATGACAAATCATCTGAGCAAGGATTACAGTGCATAGATCATGTGTATTACATTCATTTTTTTTAAATGACATACACAGTTTAGAAAATAGTTACTACCACTATGGACAATGTCTTCAGATGAGTTAAGAAAATGTCACTACATCAGATGTAGCACCTCTTCAAAAGGTTTACACCTATGTCTGTAACCCTGAATAAAATGGACGCTAAAAAAAAATCTGGGATGATCAGCACTTTTTGATCGATATTGCAAGATGATGGGTAATAGCTTGAGTAGTCATTTATGTCTCCAGTTGATTTAGCATTCTTTATTGTATTGTGAGGCTGCTGTCAACTCAATATCAGGGATTTACAATAAATGATAGAATGTAATTGCTCCTCTCTCTGTCTCTCTGCTCTCTCTCTCTCTCTCTGTCTCTCTCTCTCTCTCTCTCTCTCTCTCTCTCTCTCTCTCTCTCTCTCTTTCTCTCATATGTCTTTCTGTTGGTCTATCTTCCTAACTATCTTTATCTAAACCTATTAAATCATCGGTTTGGGAAATTCCCAGTGTGGAAACTCCCTCTAAAATTCAGCTGGCCATTCATCAACAACTTATATATTTTATTTTCTGAAACACTGAAAGATAAAGTAATTTGCTCCTGAGAATGCATTTAGTATGTGGCAGGGAGAGGGTGTGTGCCCATTCTCCTGGTTTCCAAAAATGGGTATCTAACCTGTGTATCAGGCTAACTTTCTAAGTACAATTATAATATACAGAAGAATTTTCAACCTAAGTACCCTTCAGTTTTTCTCTTTATGCTATTTTTTATTGCAAACTGAACCCATGTAGCTGAAGATAAGTTATTGAATGTTGTTACTTTCCTTTCATCACATCAAAATTATAAATATAATTACAAGCTGTGGATATGAATTTTTTAAAAAAAGCTATTTACAGTTTCATGGGCTGTCTCATCCATATAATTTTAAATCATTTGTTTATATTGTACCTAGAAGGCTTCAGATGCTCAAACGGCGTGAGCAATGCCTCCTCAGGTGTTACTAACAAGTGACTGTGCACCTATAGCCAGCCTCTCTGTATCCATACTGCTTATTAGCCAAGAAAACATTTGTGTTAGATCCTGGAAGGCAGGTTAAAGAAAAAAGTTTATTTTACAATTGAGCCTTGGCTATATAACTTTTCAGCCCAGAAAACTTCTGACAGAATTTATCAGCTAACAACTCTGACAGAAAAATAAGTTGTATGCAAAGAGTATTGAGAAGAGGGAATTTATAGAAAAGGTAAAGCTAAACCCACTGAGTCTGGTCCACATGCCCAAGTGAGAGTAGGATATTTGGGAGGATAGCTAGCCCTCAGAGAGGGGAAATCTCATTAATAAGATCCCTGGGGTAGTAGCTCAGAGAAGCAAAAATGAAATGTGCTCCACCAGTTGCCATAGCTCTAGGGAAAAACTCTGTTATACTTGAGGTCTTTTCCAACATTATGTAATATAAACATAAAAATGGAAAGCATAAAAAACAAATAGGAAAACAGTCAAAGAAAAGAAAATTAAATTTCAAAAGGATATATTTGGTTTAAATGGAGAAAAGTTTTTTAAAAGTTTTAAACTCCGTAATTCCCCCTGCCTTTTGAAGTAGGAGTCTAATATAAACATAAGATTAAAAGGTGTCTTGCCATGTATTACTTTTGCACATTTGTGAGTTTAATCCAGTCTGGTAGTTTAGAAATTCTGTCACAGATGTCTGAAATTGTTAAAATTAACATATTTTATCTCCAGGACACAGAATGTTCATTTACATAAAATTGGTTCCTTTCTATCGAACACAACTGGGCCCACAAAACTCATTTTTAAAAGAAAGTATTTTAAATACTTACAGCAGTTTTAAAGAAAACTCTTTTGAAAACAACAATTCATTTCTAATGTGCTTGCCTTAGTTCATCTCAGTAGCATCAAGGCCACAGTGTGTCTTGGTTGTATTTGATAATATAACATGGTCCAAAAAGAGTGTTTATTATGCCACAGAAATGAGGTAGAATATTAAGTCTTATTAATTATCTTGTAGAGAGTTACCATGGATTTTTATAGTCAGTTACCTCAGAAATAACCTCAGTAAAATGTTTGCTGTTTGAATCAGAAAAATGGAATTTTTTTTTAAACTTAATGGACAAACAAAAGAAATAACATATATAGAGAGCAGTTGTTTAAGTTATTTTCAATCCAGTGCAGACAATTCGGAGTAGGGCCTACAGAGACATAAATGGATCCAAAGGGAGATTCTTTATTGTATTTTACAGCAATTTCTAAGAACTCAATCATTCCATAGTTAACCTTTCAGCTTTGTTCCATAGCCAATGCCAAGATATTCTGGCATTGTTCTATAGGCAGCAAATAAAGAACAGAAGAACGTTACCCTGCCTTGACCATAACTCCAAGGTAGTCCTTCCTCACGGGATGGAACAGTGATGTGGGAGTCATTGTGACATTCAACCCCATCACAAATATCTCCTTCATAAATCTTTCATGGTACCATAATTTTCCAGTTCCCAGCAAAAGTCATTCCATTGAGCCAGATGAAGAATGAAATTATATCACATCAAGAAGTCTTTAGTGATCTCCTCTAATTTTGTGCCAGCACAAAATCTGCACCCTCCTCCTAAAAATGACTTATATCAAAGCATACGATTCAGACTAGAAGGGAACTTGCACATTTTTTGGTAATAATTCTGTATCATTCCCAATTGCTTTCCAGAATGATCAAGGTAATTCACAGCTATTCCAATAGACTAAACACTTCATTTCAGGAGCCAAGATGGTGCAGTAAGCAGTAAGTTGCTCTTATTCTCCCTTATTAACCTTGAAAAACCTAGAAAATACTCCCCCAAGAAAAATCCTGGAACAGTGGAGACAGTAGAAAGATGGGGGGCAGTAGTTTTTAGTTTATTTATTCATTCATTCATGCATTTGTTTGTTTGTTTATTAATTCATTTATTCATTTATTTTAGTTCATGAGGCTAGGGGAGATTAATGGGAAGGTCCCTCTTGCTGTGGCTGAAGGGGACTACTACAGGAAGGAGGCATCCTGGCAATCTAGCAGCAAGCCCCACTTTAGCAAACTAGGAGGAGATCCTGAGCCTGGGGGGTGGAGCAGGCAAACACCAACACCAGGACACTCCCACACACACATGCTTTGGTACAGCCAAGGGAACTGGAAGATGTCAGGGCAGAGAACCACTGTTTGTGGATGTAAGTCCATCAGTGTCTGGGCCTACCTGTGCTCTAGGCAGCCTCTGGTGAGGAAGCAACCTCCAGTGGTCAGACCATCCCTACCCCCAAACCCAAAACCATGAGCTTTGTGTAACCTTGGGAAGTACAGGGGAAAAAACAAAACAAAACAAACAAAACAAAACAAGCAACCGAAAAAAAAAATCTGGCCTTGGATTTTGATATTCCACATGGCAAAGGAGCTAGCATTACAACCTAGAATCACTTACCTATCCTGGGGAAAGTAAGTATCATCCATGAGGGGAAAAACATGAATATTCAATGAAATAGAGGACTTTCAAGCATTCCTGATGGAAATACCAGAGGTGAATAGAAAAGTTGACTTTCAAATGAAATGCTAGAGAAGAATGAAAAGGTAAAGAGGAAAGGGAAATCATAAGTAATTTAATAAGGTTAAACTGTTTACATTCCTATATGGGAAGATGTAATTTGTAGCTCATAATAAATGTCTTATTATTGAGTATCTAGAAGAAGTATATATAGACGGAAGGCACAGGTATGAGTTTTGTATGATGGGATGATATCTGAAAAAAATAAAATGAAGGGATGAGAAAGAGGAATGCACTGGGAGAATGGGAAAGGTTGAGATAAAATGAAGTAAGTTATCTGACATTAAAAGAGGCATGAAAGAGCTTTTACAGTGGAGAAGATGACCAGGAAAGTGGCAGGGACAATTGCATCTTATTCTTGGTGGAATTGGCTCAAAGAGGGAATAACACATACACACACTCAATTGTGTATAGAAATCTATCTTGTTGTACAGGTAAATGAGAGTGGAAGGTACTCATAGAAGGGAGCATAGATTGAGGAAAGTGGTAGTCAGAAGCAAAATACTTTTGAGGAGGAACAGGGTGAAAGTTGACAGAAAATAGAAGAAATATGGAGGGGGAATACAATGGAGGGAAATAGTTAGCAATCATAAATATGAAAATAAATGAAGCAAATTTCTCTGACAAAGGTCCTATCTCTCAAATAGATAGAGAAATGAGTCAAATTTATGGAAACAAGAGCTATTCCTTCACACGATACATTACTTTAAAAATATTAATAGTTTTCAGATGCAGTCAATTAAAGCTATCTATAGCCATATAAAAAAAATGCACTAAATCACTACTGATTAGAGAAATGCAAATTAATTTATAGGATAGAAAACTTCAAATGTTGGAGGGTACATGGGAAACTTAAGACACTAATGCACTGCTGGTGGAGTTGCGAACTGATTCAACCATTATGTAGAGCAATTCAGAACCAACCTAAAGGCCTATTAAACCAAAAGGTGCCTTCATGATTTTTGGAACAAATTATTCATGAATCATTCCTCCAGGAGAAGTTTTCACGTGGTTGAAGTAGACATTCTCCAACTCACCCATGAGTTTGAGGCCTTTTGGTTACCCCTTGCCTGTCGGCCAAGACAGTTTTACTGGGGTGTGGCCACTCTCCATACTACATCATCGTGGAGGTACAGGTGAAAGTAGGGTGAAAGGCAGACACTGATATGAATGAGCATCTCTGAAAAGGGCTTGGCAAGCCCTCACACTAGAGGTGCTAGTCCTCTCTGAACACTTCATACATCTCACTGAATGAAATTATTGAATGAAATGTGTAGTATAGCAAGTATAAGATATGACTGATGGTGGTTTAAGCATAATTGGGTTGCTTCATGACTGCTGGCAAGCTGGCACCCTGGATGGAAAAGTTGTTAAGACAAATGTGTAAGTACAGATACATAGGGAACATCAACAGAAAGTGTGACTTGGACTAAATGAACTTTCTAATGGAAGTTATTATTTTCATTGGGTGTGAGTCAGTCAGTCAGAATGTATGAACAGAGAGTAGATTTGTATTGAGTTTGTTTTGGGTAGTGATGTGGGGTAGATTCATGAAATTTAATTAATGTACATTGATTCCTAAGTAACTTAGAAAAAGAGAGAGAACAGGTTATAGAGCTGGTAAAAGAGCAGTACATGCTGCCATAACTTCAAGCTCAAAGGTTATTTAACAGCTGGATCCTAGTACTCATTCTTACCTAGCAATTTCAACATATTTGTGGGCAGAGATTTCCTTTTTAAGCACTGGGCAGACTTATATTTAAGATGGAAAGTTCTGACTCTTTTAGTCTCCTGAGGAAACATGAGATATTTAATGAGAAGTCCGCTTGGGAGGAACAGTAAAAAGAGTTAGTAGGTAACTATGGAATTCCTGGGCAATAAAATATTGAACCTCAGTTTTCTCATCTGTCAAGTGGCATGGTTGGACTATAGAATTCCTAAGGTCACTTACTCACAATATTATTATTTAGGATTTAGCCCAGGTATAACATTTCCTTCCTCCCTCCCTCTCCCTTTTCCCCCTCCCTCCTTCCTTCCTTCTTTCATCCTTCCTTCCTTCCTTCCTTCCTTCCTTCCTTCCTTCCTTCCTTCCTTTCTTTCTTTCTTTCTTTCTTTCTTTCTTTCTTTCTTTCTTTCTTTCTTTCTTTCTTTCTTTCTTTCTTTCTTTCTTTCTTTCTTTCTTTCTTTCTTTCCCTTCTTTCCTGAGATTATCTCTTCCTTTTGGCTGTGTTTGCTTTCCTGTTCTACTCCTCTTTCTCCTCCAGATTATCAAGTAAATTCTCTACTTCTAACCACACAGTTCGCATGTGGAGCCTATTTCTATATTCTAATTTTAAATTAGTAGAGACTTTGCCTAATATTTTCTTAGTTCAACTATTCATTAGTACTTAAATGTATAATACTGGTACCAATCATTTCATTCCAAACTTAGTGGCTTATTTATAATTTGATGTTTTATGTTCTTGTTGAGAACTGCTATAAGACAACAACAACAACAATAACAGTAACTAGAATTTATATGGTATTTTAAGATTTGAAAGCACTTTTAAAATAATACATTATTTTATCCTCACAGAAACTCTGGGAGGTACATTCTATTGTCATCCTTATTTTGCATATAAGGAAACAGAGGCAGACAGAGCTTAAATTACTTGCTTCGTTTCACCCTGCTAGTCAGTGTTTGAGGGTGAATTTGAACTCAGATCTTCTTAATGATTTAGTGTTATATCAATTACACCACCTATGTTGATATTATATCATGACGGTATCTGAACTAGGCAAAATTTTGATTGTTTGATCCCATTTTCTAGGTTCCAGAGCATGGTTTGTCCACAAATGCAGTAAGAAAATTTAGCATCATTACTAGAAACAAGATGGTGGGTGAACTATGGTGGCTCAATATTTCTGATATGTTTAGGAAAGAAGATTCTTTTTTTTTCACTTTTTTTAAAAAAAATATTTTAATTTATCAACAATCACTTCCATATATTTTTGAGTTTAAAATTTTTCTCCGCCTTCCATTATACCACCCTCCCCAAGATGGCACACAATCTGACATAGGCTATACATATACATTCTTATTAAACATATTTTCACATCAGTGATGTTGTAAGTAAGAATTAAAACCAACAGAAGGAACCACAAGAAAGATGAAACAAAACTCAACAGAAGAGAAAAGAAATAGCAAATAGTATGCTTCAATCTGCATTCAAATTCCATAGTTCTTTCTTTGGATGTGGATAACATTTTTCATCACGAGGCCTTTGGATCCTTGTATTGCTTGGAAGGGTTAAGTTTATCAATATTAGTCATTACTGTTATTGTGTACAATGTTTTCTTGGTTCTGCTCACTTCACTCAATGTCAGACCATACAAGTCTTTCCAGGTTTTTCTGCAGTCAGCCTGTTCATCATTTCTTATAGCATAATAGTATTCCATTACTTTCATATATGACAACTTGTTCAGTCATTCCCCAATTGATAGGCATTCTCTCAATTTCCAATTCTTTGCCCCCATAAAAAGTTGCTGTAAATATTTTTGCACATGTGGGTCCTTTTTCATATTTGTATAATCTTTTTGGGATATAGCCCTAGAAGTGCTATTGCTGGGTCAAAGGGCATGAACATTTTGATAGCCCTTTGGGCATGGTTCCAAATTGTTCTCCAAAATGGTTGGATTATTTCACAACTCCACCAACAATGCATTAGTGTTCCAATTTTCCCACATCTTCTCCAACATTCATTATTTTCTTGTTTTGTAATCTTGGCTAATCTGATAGGTGTGATGTGGTACCTCAGAGTTGTTTTGATATGCATTTCACTAATCAATAGTGATTTAGAGGATTTTTTCATATGACTATAGATGGCTTTAATTTCTTCATCTGAGAACTGTCTGTTCATATCTTTTGACCATTTCTCAAATGAGGAACGATTTGTATTCTTATAAATTTGTCTTAATTCTCTATATATTTTAGAAATGAGGCCCTTATCAGAGACACTCGTTCTAAAAATTATTTCCCAATTTTCTGCCTTAGGAGGAGGATTCTTTCTATGATCAAATCTGTGATTTCACTCATGAATTCCTTAAGTTTTGAGTCATACTTAATAGATTTATATTTAGACCTGTGAATATTGCAAAAATATATGTGAGAATCATTACACGTATTTTGGTATAGTTAGTGATTGCTGAGAATTTGACTCAGCATTTTGTTCAGCATTTCCAAGTCACTGAAGGAGACTAAACAGGTATTTAATGTGATTTTTCACACCTGTTTCTATCACCTCACATACAGTGTTTTTGATTAATGCTGTATCACTAGATGATTAACTACTTTAAATACGAAATTTTGTGAATGTATTTCAGTATAAACATTGATACTTTTTTTTTTATAAAGTTCAAAAAACACAAATAAACCCATAACAAATAAATAAGTCTGTGGTGGTGGGGAGACAGGGACTTATTCTGGATTAATGTTATTGTACTTTTTGGATTGCAGTCAAAGGAAGGGACTCTAAAAAGGCACATGGCAGTCCTTTAAATTCACATTTGCAAATGCGTTTGCAAATTCCTGCTACTTCCTTCATTGTTACCTCATGAACATGGGATAGTTTAATGAGATAATAGAGTCCCTTCCTTTGAAGGGACACAAATTTTATTATGTTCAAATACAAAATCAATCTATAAAGAAGTTAAGTCCAAATGCAGATAACTTAATTGTTACAAATTTATTGTGATTCATTGAGAACACTGTATTTAGAATCAGAGGACCAGTGTTGAATGCTGGTTTGACCACTTACGAGCCTATAAAATCCTGGTCAATAATTTCAACTCTCTGTACTCAAATTCTCTCATCTATAAAATGTGGACGTTAGAAAAAATGAACCCTAATGACTTTTTTTTTTTAGCATTAAATATGTGAAAAAAGTAACATAGCTAGGTGGTGCAGTGGACAGAATGTCAGGCTTGGAATTAGAATCATCTTCAAAGTTCAGACACTCACTAGATATGTAACCCTGGGTAAGTCACTTAACCCTTGTTTACCTCAGTTCCTTATCTGTAAAATGAGCTGAAGAAGGAAATGGAAACCACTCCAGTATCTTTGTCAAGAAAAACACCAAATGGGGCCATGAAGAGTCAGACATGACTATAAAAGCTGAACAAAACGAGCATGAACTTCATTAAAGAAGTAAGTATAGTGGAACACTAGATTAAAAAGAGGTATATGTGATAAGGTACGTGAATGTACAGCCATACATGCTCACCACCCCTCCACATATACACACACACATATGCATGTGTATATATGCCTAATTTTGCATATAGACAAAAAGAAATAAAATCAAAAATCTCAATATCAATTAACAGCACTCATCTCATTCTATTCCCTCCTTCCCCCCTGACCAATTACATACAAAGTCTTTTTTTTTACCTTTAAGTTGATTTGATTGGAAGCTTCATTCCACATAGCTTGATCAAGTGTGGAAAATTCCACTTATAACTCTGATTGTGGAAGGGGGATACCTAATTAAGTGCCTTGTGTTCCCCACTTCAAGAGTGTGTCTATGAGTATTGGCATATGACCTAGATGTACAAAACCTTGATGTACAAAACAGATTATTAGATAACTCTAGTGTTGTAATGTAGTGTTAAGTGACCACATTTTTGAGTCAAAGAACTCTGCCACTTGGACAAGTTGCTTCCCCTTTAATGGTCCTCAGTCTCCTTACCTAAAAAAGAAAGCAGTTGGAGTAGATGGTCTTTCAGATCCCTTTCAGGTCTAAACCAAATATCTTATAACTATTTATCAAGGGTTTCCCATTCAAGCTTGGGGGAAAAAAAGAAAAGATAGAAAAAAGAATCAGCACTGCATTCATGGCCCAAATATCCTTACTCTAACTTAATACATAGACTTAAATAAGGTTGAGCTGATCAGACAGCCTGCAAAAAAGGAGCATCTGTCTGCTGATATCTGAATGGAAAACAGAATATGCTTTTTTGTTAAGCAGCCGAATGTATTTATTAATTGAGAGTAAGAAAATAATCATTGTAATACTTTAGACTTCACTTAAATAATTAATGGATCATATTACACAAATACATACATGATTTGGTAGCTTGAAGTTTGGCTTGGATGAGTCAGTGAGATCCCTAGGGCAGACCACAAAAGTATATTTATCCCAAAATATAACTTTAAAATTGTACAATAAAACAAGTAGCACAGAATAAAACCACTAAAAGGGAAAAATGCTTCTATGAGGAATGGAAATAGGAGCTTCAATATTTCAAAGATCTTTATGGAGACCTCATAGCTCAGGGCGAGTGAAAGAGGAAAATGAAGAGGAGAAAGATGAAGAGCAGGAGATCTATTTGAAAATTTACCTAAGATTTCTTCTGACCTTAATAACTGGAGCCTTCCATTTTTACGTACAGGTTTTCTCCCATATTAGAGCCAATTGAGTTTCTAGGCAGAAAGAACATAAGGAGATCTGACTTGATAGCCCTAGGCCTAGAAACAAGTCAGCCTTTAGGCTGACTTTATTCTGATATTTAGAAAAACAGGACTGAATTATAGTTCTGACCACAATAAACAATATAAGAAAGCTCATCTGTTATGTCAAGAAGTAGCTATAGATACTCTAGAGAAAGGGCACTGGCCTTTCCCATATTTGGTAAAGTTAATACATGATGTCTGAGAAAGCATAACCTTTGTAACCATTTGAAAGTTTGCAATATTTCAAGCTATGATATTATACTTTTTTATGATATTTTTAAAATGTGTCACCTATATATACACATGTATATGTGTGTATATATGCATATAAACATAAATATATTCAGTTAATTCAAGTGTTAATTGTTTTTTAAGCTAATTATTTAAAATCTGTATTAGAGAAAGAATAGAATCTAAGAATGGTTAGATACATAAGACTAAGACAATGAAAAAGACCAAAATTTTCTTGACCTTTGAAAGACCCATTAATTATGTCAGAGGGTCATGGATTTAGAGCTGGAAGGGACTTTATGTCACTGAGTCAAAATCTCTCATTTTACAAATTAGGAAACATGCCCAGACAACTGAAATGACTTGCTCATGTACACATAACTAGTAATTCTATGTGGTAGCATTTAAACACAGCTCTTACAGATTCTACTTCCAATGGACTTCTATCTACTACACAATGCTGACTCTTGAAATCCAGAGTTTTTTGTTTGTTTCTTTGTTTGTTTTTTGTTAGAGAGACAACCAGAAATCTAGAATATCATGTACAGTGAAATATTTTTTTCTGAATTATTTTGCTAAAAGTAATAATACTGGAGTGAATGGTAATCGCAGTGGTTCAGTATAAACAGGCAGGTTTATTGATACAATTGTGTCAAAGAGACATTCATCAAAAAACAATCCATATTAGTTCAATTTACAAAAGTTTTATTCCTGAATATTCATCTGTCTAACTTTAGGATCACCCTTTTTATTTTAAATGTATTTATTTATTTTTAGTTTTCAATATTACTTTTATAAGATTTTGAGTTATAAATTTCCCCCCTCCCTCCCTTCCCCACTCCCTAAGATGGCATGCAATCTAATATAGAATATACATGTACAATCTTATTAAACGTATTTCCACATTAGTCATGTTGTGAAAGAAGAATCAGAACAAAAGTGAAAAATCATAAGAAAAAAAATTGTATACTTCAATCTGCATTCAGACTCCATAGCTCTTGTTCTGAATGTAGATAGCATATTCCATCATGAGTCTTCAGAAATTTCTTGTGATCTTAAGGAAGCTGCTTGTACATAGAATAACACTATTTGGTAAATCTAAATCATGGCACTGAGTTTTGCAATTCTAAGTACTTTGAAGACTTTTCATTATTCTGGCTAACGTATCAGTAAAGGTCAGAACTGCCTTCATATTTCAAAGTTAGGTTTCAAATGAAAGCTTTGTTATTCTATGTCTGTCAACATCTTCTTCTCCCGTATTTGACAAGTATTATTTCTTTTACATCAGTGTGTACATCTTTCCAGCAATTCCTGTAGAAACTAATTTTATCCTCAATTGCCACAATGCAGTATATATATATATATATATATATATATATATATATATATATATATATATATATATATATATATATATACATATATATATATATATACACACACACACACACACATATATACACATATATATGTATATATATATATATACACACACACACACACATATGTGTGTGTGTGTGTGTGTGTGTTTGTGTATGTATATTTTGCTTCTTATTTTTCAAGTAGCCTAGGAGTTGTTAGGAAATGTCAATTGTTCGGGTAGAGAAAGCAACATTTATACTTCAAGTCATTTTGAAGACATTCAGTTATTTATTTAGCATCATCAAAAAGTATTTCTAAAAAAACTCATTATGTAGAGTCTCTTTTCATACTTTTTAGTTCAGTCACATAGAAATCTTGGAAGCTGGAAAACTCATACAGTATATACATAGTATGGTAGCATCTAGTCTTATTTATAATGCATTTAAATTTTTAATAAATATGATATTTACAAAGTGGCCTGAGAATATTCTTACAAAAAGGAGCAAGGACATATAACACATGGCGATCAAAACCAGAAAGTTTTGTTTGTGCCAAAATATTCGTAACAGTTGTTTTCAGTCATGTTTGTTTTTTTCATGACCCCATTTGGGGTTTTCTTAGTAAATATGCTAGATGGTTTGCCATTTCCTTCTCCAGCTCATTTTACAGATGAGGAAACTGAGGCAAACAGAGTTAAGTGAGTTGTTCAAAATCAAACAATAGTAAATATCTAAGGTCTCATTTGAACTCAGGTTTTCTTGACTCAAAACCTGGAACTCTATCCACTGTGCCACCTCACTACACAATTCATAATGGTACCTTTGTAATATTGCATCAACAAATGGAAACGCAGTGCCAATACTTTGAAAAATGAGGGAAAAAAACATATTATGCTCAGTGTTGTGGTGTATTGTTTTATCATGTGAAATTATTAATATAAGAAATTTAGAGAAACATGGGAAGACATATATTGATGCAATGTAAAGAAAGCAGAATGGGAAGGGAAGAAAAATATACATAGTGATGCAAAAGCAAACAACCCTTAAAGTCAGTTAAACTTAAATTGATTTGAGTAGTTGATCTTCATTCTAGAGAACAGATACCTAACAGATACCTAATCCCAATACTGGGCAGGTAGGTTGTCCAGTGGATAGAGCACCAGGTCTAGAGTCAGACTCATCATACTGAGTTCAAGTCTGGCCTCAGATACTTACTAAATTTGTGACCCTGGGCAAGTCACATAACCTTGTTTGCCTCAATTTCTTCTGCTATAAAATGAGCTGGAGAAAGAAATGGCAAACCATTCCAGGAGCTTTACAAAGAAAACCCCAAATGAGGTCACCAAGATTTGAACACAACTGAAAATGATCAAACAACAATCTCAATACAGAGAAAAGGAATTAGTTGTATGAAATGTTGAATCCATTGTCAAATGAGTCTGCTGTATTGGTCAGTGTTTTGTAATAGTGGGACTAGAAAAATATAGTTGTGACTTAAAGCTAAGAGGAAGCATTGAGGAAAAGGAAAGGAAAGAAAACTTTAGGAAAACATTGTGGTGTGTCTGATTTCTGATTTCTGATACATGTAAAGATGAAAACTGTAAAATGACCATGGTTCTCAATAGGTGACTATCTCATAAAAGAAGAATGTGCTTAAATATTTAATTTTCTCAAATATCACATGAAGATATATTTATATATCATATACATATACACACATATAATAATATACATCTTAAAATTCTTAAGTTCCAGAAGATAATAACACTCAAGAGACATGCTTTGTACTTATATAATCAAACATAATGTCTGAAAAGACTCCAGAAATCAAATTGTTCAGTTCACTTCATCTTACAAATGCAGAAAATCTTGCTTATAAAAATAAAGTGCAAACAAGGGGGAAGTTGGATTTCTTGCTATTTCTAACATACCAACTTCAGAGCTCATATTTAAAATTAAGAAGACTCGAAATTTCAGCTTCTTAGAAAATAAATGTTACAACCCTTCTGGTTTATCTTCCTCCTTTGAACATACCCTCTAGAAGCAACCAGGTGGTACAATGGATCAGGCGCTGGCCTTGGCATTGAAATTCAGCCTCAGAAAATTACTATCTGTGTTACTCTGGGCAAATCACTTAAGCTTTATCTGCTTCAGTTTCTTCAGCTATAAAATGGGTATAACAATAACAACTATTTTACAAGACTATTTCAAAGATTTAAAAATAATATTTGTAAAGCACTTAGTGCAGTGCATTTGGTTACTTAATAAGTACTTGTCATATCAACCCCCTCCCAATTTGGTTCCCCAGGTGTCATCTCATTCGTAAGGTTCAAGGAGTATCTTTGGGTCACCACCATTATTACTAAAATTTACCAGCATTCACCAGTGGGCTTCCCATTTCTAATAAGCCAATATGTTTTACTAGTTTTTAGTGAAGGCAGTCACTTAGATGGAAAAGCAAACACAATAGCTATAAAACAATCTCCTCTCCAATGAAACCTAGGGCACACACCCTCCCATTAAAGCATATAGTGTGTGTGGGAAGAGTTGGCAAAAACAGTGCAATAATAGTTAAACACACATGTGAATGTGGCCAAGGCAAGCGCTACAGGAAGAAAACTGTAGCTGCTAAATTAATATATTGGAAGTTATATTAAATCTCAGGCTATTCATAAAATTATAAGTGTATTTTCTAACACCTTGGTGATTTATGCAAATAGCTTATTCATTCATAGTTCCCTCTAATGACCTATTGAATTCAAATTAGTAAGGCTTTCCAGAATGGCAGTTCAGGTGAAAAAAGAAGTTCCTGGTTAAAATTCTCTAAAATTGTGGTGTAGTTGATAGTTGAATGCTACTGATTTTGATCTTCAGAGGGTCAAGTTGGCTATGAAGAAACTCAATTTGCTGATTCATAGGTTTTCCATAAAGGTATGCCAGATCTGCCAATAATCACCTCGGCTTCTTTTTATTCTGAGGAGATTCTGAAATGTGATAAACTAAATTAGGAGGAAGTCAGCTCTCACTGCTTAGCTCACTCTTCTGAATTTTTATACTTTCTTAGTAAAGTCTCTTAATTATCTATAAGTAACAATTTTGTTTTAAATAGTTCTTCAGGAAACTTGTCTGCTTGTATAAAAGAGCTACTAAAATGTAGTTCAGATGAATGCTATATACAAACTTTTTAGGAATTTCATCAAAGAATTAAAAATATGTCCTATTCTATCATTGTGGCTAACATGGAAAAAAAAATATAGCCTGGATAACATTATAGTTGGCTATACTCTGAAGTAGTTGAATGGTCATACTGAAAGTTAGTCATAAAGTGACAACTCCAACTTGAAGGAGAACCATAGTAAAGTACCCAGGGAATTTGTTTTGACCATGTGCTATTTAACATTTTAATCAATGGCATAGAAAGGGGCCAATATAAAGTCCTATCCCTGTGTGGCTCAAAGGGAAGTAGAATAGGTATCTCTAGCCTCTTCTCCTCCCACCCTTCTTCAAAGGAGACTTTCATTCATGACAGGAAGATAAGGAGGAGGTTGGGACCAGGTCATTCTGCTCTCTTCAGAGAGGGGGTAGTAGGCTAGAAGTATATCTGTCCATTGACTTAAATATTGTTTGTCTAGGGTGATATGTTCAGGTTCCATCTAACTTTCGATTCTTTTGTGAAATTGTGGGAAGAAGGGGGGGCACAATCACTATAGCAAAGGCTTGACTCCTTTCCCATGAAATACCAGTTCCATAATGAACATGCATTGTAAATAGAAAAAAAATCTAAATCGCAAAATAGAAATCAGAGTATTTATGCATGGGAGAATACATATCAGACAATACAGAGTGAGGAAGCTCACTGTTTCAGATTAAGGCAACTCAGTTCAACCAAGATAGAGTGTCCTGGACCTCACCCAAAGGTGAACTCCCCCAAAGGGGGAGAAGTAAGCCAGGAATCAGAACATGATGGAGACTGCCCACTTCTCTTAAGTCTTTCCAGAGTCTTTTCCTTTAGAAACCCCAAAGTGAGATTGGCTTCTTCCATCTTTTTCTTATGTTTATGAGTGTGTGTGTATGTATACATATATCATACTCATATACACACATAAATGATACTTAATGGTCTATAGAATAACTTTCTTCCCCGAGGTCACATAGTCTATAATGGGTAATAGAGGTGGAATTCGAAACCAGATTTTCTGACTCCAACTCCAGTGGAGGACAGGGATATTAGCTGTCATTTGGAAGAGCATTCCATTTGTCCCAGCCTAAAAATATAGTTAAGAGCAAGGAATAAACTTTGAGAAGAATCAGACACTTAATAGCTGTGTAACTCTGGACAGGTCTCTTTCTCTCAATTCTATTTTCTCATCTGTAAAATGAAAATAATTAAATAACAAGCCTTAACATATGATTGTTGTGAGACTCAAATGAGGTAAAATACATAAATATGGAGTACTCTTCAAATTTTAACTTCTCATATAAATATTAGCCATTACTTCCTCAAAAGACTCATAAGTGTACACTAACACATCTTTAAAGCATAAACTGTAAGCCATGAAGACTATTAGACTTTCTAGGGAGGCAAAAATCCCAGGACAATTCCAGGGTTGCCACACATATTCATTTCACATTCACTTCATGTCTTTACTTTTTAAGAAGTAACTCAAAGTCCGTATATTTTGGCCATACAATCATGCATGGTTCTCCTATAAGGTGTGATTTCCTTTTCTGAGAATAGTATATAGTCGCAATAAGTATCTCCCACTGAAAAATTAGCACCTAAATCAAGCACTCTGGAACTCTTAAATTCAAGAGGTTGTCCCATGGCTAGAAAAGCTTATTTTTCAGGTTCAGTGACATTTTCCCCCCTCAGGAAAGTGGTAAAAGCAACAAAGTCATCAAGGACCTGTGTCAGGCTCACCTAGGCATGTACAGGTTCTCATTTTGATGTGAAGGAGAGGGGATCTAGAAGTCCAGGAGAGTCCCAAGTGCCCTGCTCAAATGAGAGGGAGAGGGAAAGGTGGGGGCTTTTTCTTTTCCTTTAAAGCCTATTGAATGACAGCTACTCATGGCTCAGTAGTCAATTCTAATTGATAGTTGCCAATTATGAAGAATAAGGGGTTAAACAGGAATGCAAGTCACACATGTTGTTGAGCAAGTGGTCAGAGCACTTGTGGTTTCCTGAAAGGGCCAGAATGCAGGCCAGAGCCCATGAATGCTCCGAGAAATAATTTCCATTATATTGCTAGTCTTGTAAAAAAGAAAAAAAATACACCTCACCTGCTACATTTACCAGTGTTGATATGGCTGCACGAGAGGAACTAGAGTCTCTTTGAGTTTTATAAGAGGAAGTTATTACATTACCTAGCAAGTAATAGGACTTCTAAATCTGCATAAATGTAGTGTGTTATATATGAACTCTCTCCAAATAATTTCCATGTTCCTCTTTTGTAAAATGCCATTTCCTAGTCATTAGAACTCAGATGAAATTTACTACTTAAATTCATGAATTTGGAATTAGTTCACATAACAGCTGAATTATACTGACAAGATATGGCTATACTTTATCGCATATTATGCTTTCCCTTAAAGGAGTTCAGAGTGGGAGATATTAACTTTCTTGAAGGGCCAAGGAGAATTCTCTGATGGATAAGTCTTTTCAGCTATGTAGTATACAGAAGAAAAAGAAGAGATCAACAGCTGCTACCTACTGGGAACATACTGCCCAGGATCCCTAAGTGAAAAGCTTTTCTATAATTAGAAAAGAAACAATGAAAAGTGAATTGGTACTGTGATACAAGAGAAAGAGTGATGAATTTGAATTCAGAGGACTTGGATTCAAATTCCTACTTAAGCATTTACCACCTTTTAAATTTAGGCATGTCTTCACCTGTCTCATTTGTGTATCTCATCTAAAACAGGAGGGGATTGAACTAAATCACCTCAAAATGTTCTCCAGTTCTTAACCTATGATTTATGAATAAAGGTAACCATATCCTTCTAGGAACTAAGGTTCAAGGAAGGAAGTTTTGATCAGAAATGGACAGAAGAGGCAGGGCCATTAAGAAATCATTGCTGTACAGAAATGCTTTCACATGTACTGCATGACCATGACCATCTTTGGTCACCTCACTTCTTTTGTTCCTTGTCAATGACATAATTATAAAGTATCTAGCACAGTGCCTGGCAAATGGTAAATGCTATATAAATGTCAATTATTATAATTACTATTATTATAATAATTATTATTAAAAGGAACTATCAGAGCTAATTTGTTACATCTGTTTAAACTCTGATAGCTCAATCTATTTTGTTTTTGCATAAATAGCTGTAATTCAGGAGGTCTTCATAGCTTTCACTTTACCAAGTAAGCAGAAGAAGACAATTAGGCTGATCTTGACTACCACAGTGGTATTTATATTCCCCATTTATTCTTTTCAATATAAAATTGATTGCACATGGTTAAGAGATTCCAAAATAGAAAAATCAGAAATAAAATCCTAGAGGTGATAATGGTGGATGTATGGGCAATGATGTGTCTCCCAACTTCTAAATGTTATGACAACTTAAGCTGCAAAGATGAAGAGGTGGTAGAAGCAATGTCATACCTACTCCTCTAGTTGAGTCTAGTTTTCTTTTTTTCCTTAAAAATTATTGAGATACTCCTTTATTTTTAGTTGGCTCAGGGCACAAAGGGTTCAGGCTTTTGATCTTACTTCTGCATCTCCTGAGTACAAAGAAGTCGTAAAGAGCTAGAGGGGGTCTGAGCTGCTTGGCTTCAGGATTGAGATAGTAACTTAGCAGGTTCTCAATGCCTATTTCTATTTAATCTCTTTCTTCTGCTATGGTTAAGTCAATCTCCTTTTTAACAGCTGAATTACCAATGAGTGTTTCATATTGCTTCAGTATCTAACCTAAACTACAAGCAGATTTTTTTTGTATTTTTTAATCAGTTATTTTTTTATTTAAATATAAATTTATTTGTTTTTCATTTTCAATATTCACTTCCACAAGTTTTTGAGTTCCAAATTTCTCACCCCTCCCCCCACCCCAAGATGGCATGCATTCTGAATACACCTTCCAATGGTCTGCCTTCTCTTCTATCTCTCCCCCCTCCCTTCTCTTATCCCTTCCCCTTCTATTTTCCTGTAGAGCAGGATAGACTTCTGTACCACATTTCCTGTATTTCTTATTTCCCAGTTGCATGTGAAAATTTTTTTTAAAACATTTGTTTTTAAAACTTTGAGTTCCAAATTTTCTCCCTTCCTCCCTCCCCACCCACCCTCATTGAAAGGGCAAGCAACTCAATATAGGTTGTACATGTACAGTTCTACAAAACACTTCCTTAGCAGACATGTTGTGAAAAACCTACCCTATTTCCCTTAATCCTATCTTGGCCTCCCATTTATTCTATTCTTTCTTTTGACCCTGTCCCTCCTCAGAAGTATTTGCTTCTGATTACCCTCTTTCCCAATCTGCCCTCCTCTCTATCATCCCCCTGCTCTCTTGTCCCCTTCTCCCCCTATTTTCCTGTAGGGTAAGACAGATTTCCATACCCAATTGAATGTGTATGTTATTTCTCCTTAAGCCAAATCCTATGAGAATAAGATTCCTCATTCCCTCTCACCTTCCCCTGTTTCCCCTCCACTGTGAGAGACTTTTCTTTTCTTTTTTTTTTGTGAGATAATTTACCCCATTCTACCTCTCCCTTTCTTCTCCGAGTATCATCCTCTCTCATCCCTTAATTTTATTCTCCAGATATGACCCCTTAATCTTCAACTCACCCTGTGCCCTCTATCTATCTATCTACTACACATACATATAATTTTTTCCTTCAACTACCCTAATACTGACAAAGTCTCATGAGTTAAAATATCATCTTTCCATGCAGGAATGTAAACAGTTCAATCTTAATAAGTCTCTTATGATTTCTCTTTCCTGTTTACCTCTTCATGTTCCACTGGAGTCCTGTATTTGAAAGTCAAATTTTCTGTTTAGCTCTGGTCTTTTCATCAGGAATGCTTGAAAGTCCTCTATTTCACTGAATAACCATTTTTTCCCTTGAAGGATTATACTCAGTTTTGCTGGGTAGGTGATTCTTGGTTGTAATCCTATCTCCTTTGCCCTCTGGAATATTATATTCCATGCCCTGGTCCTTTAATGTAGAAGCTGCTAAATCTTGTGTTATCCTGATTGTGTTTCCACAGTACTTGAATTGTTTCCTTCTGGCAGCTTGTAATATTTTCTCCTTGACCTGGGAACTCTGGAATTTGGCTACAATATTCCTAGGAGTTTTCCTTTGGGGATCTCTTTCAGGAGGAGATCTGTGGATTCTTTCAATTTCTATTTTGCCCTCTGGTTCTAATATATCAGGGCAGTTTTCCTTGATAATTTCTTGAAAGATGATGTCTAGGCTCTTTTTTTGATCATGGCTTTCAGATAGTCCAATAATTTTTAAATTCTCTCTCCTGGATCTATTTTCCAGGTCAGTTGTTTTTCCAATGAGATATTTCACATTGTTTTCTAATTTTTCATTCTTTTGGATTTGTTTTACAGTGTCTTGATTTCTCATAAAGTCACTAGCTTCCAATTGCTCTATTCTAATTTTTAAGGAAGTATTTTCTTCAGTAATCTTTTGGACTTCCTTTTCCATTTGGCCAATTTTTCTTTTTAGGGCATTTTTCTCCTCATTGGCTTTTTGGACCTCTTTTGCCATTTGGGTTAGGCTTTTTTAAGGTGTTATTTTCTTCAGTATTTTTTTGGGTCTCCTTTAGCAAGCTGTTGACTTGTTTTTCATGATTTTCTTGCATCACTCTCATTTCTCTTCCCAGTTTTTCCTCTACTTCCTTACTTGCTTCTCAAAATCCCTTTTGAGCTCTTCCAAGGCCTGGGACTGATTCATATTTTTCTTGGAGGCTTTGGATGTAGGAGCTTTGACTTTGTTGTCTTCTTCTGGTTGTATATTTTGATCTTCTTTTTCACCAAAGTAAGATAATATAGTCTGACTCTTTTTGCACTGCTTGCTCATGATCCTGGCCAATTACTTGAGTTTTAAACTCTTTGTTAAGGTATGAGTCTACTTCCAATGTGGAGAGTGTACCATCCCAAGCTTCTGGGGTTTGTGTAGCTGTTTTCAGAGATACTTGTAGGGACCTGTAAATTTTCAGTTCTTCCAAGGTGGTATGATAAAGGGCGAGGTGTTTACTCCTTTCCTGGCCTGTGACCACAAGTATTCCTTTCTGTCCTGTAACTGTGAGGAGGGGTTCATCTGTACAGCCACTAATAGCTCCACCACACCAGTGCTTCTCCTCACCCCAGCACTGCTGCCCAGAACTATGACCTGGATCCACACACGGACAAAGCAAGAGATTCCTGCCTCAGCACTGGCAAAGAGATCCCTGCAATCCCTCTCTGATCAGCCACTGGATTCCCCCTCAGTCTGTGGGCTGGAAGCTCAGGAAGCAGCCCCCCCCCCCAGGCCTGCTCTTGGGGAATGGAGCTGAAACCCCGCCTTCCTCTCTGACCACCGACAGAAACAGACTTTTCCCACTGACCTTCTAAATTGTCTTTGGCATTTGTGGATTGAGGAGTCTGGAAACCTCCACAGCTGCCCATGATTCAGTCCTCTGAGGCCTGCTCCAGGTTTGCTGCAGCCTGTGCACCCACGCTGCGCTGGGCTGTGCTCCCAGCCTGGCGCGACACACCTTTCTGATCAATCATCCAGGTTGTCTTGGGCTGGAAATTTGTTTCACTCCATCTTTTTGTGGGTTCTGCTGCTTCAGAATTTGTTTAGAGCCATTTTTATGAGTATTTGGAGGGGTTTGGGGGAGAGCTCCAGCAAGTCACTGCTTTCACTCCACCATCTTGGCTCCGCCCCCAGCAAGCAGATTTTTCGGGTCCAGCCCAACACAAAAGGTTTCCTGGTTGAAGGTGGCCTTACTTAAGGTGTTACTACTTCACACATTAAATCCAATGATTCTATCTTAGATACTGGAACCACACTTCTCCCTACCCATCACATATGCATGTAATCACAGAGAGAGAGTGACAGACAGACAGATACATGCTAGTGGTTAAGGCAGTCTCTTTGAGGAAAACGCCTCCCTGGTGAAACAGAATCAAGGATCTAAAGCATATGTGTAAACTCCGGGTCCTTCAGATCTTGGTCATAGTCCCTTGGAATGTTAAGTCCATTGGTGGGAGACCTAAACAGAAATTTCAGGGAGTAAGGGTTCAAGTCATAAAGGTCTCTACAGCAACTAGACAGTCTGTTATCAAAAGTACATTCAAAACAATATTTTGTTTAATCTAATTTGCTTCTCTGTGTCTCTGTGTCTTCACCTTCTCATTTTTAACTTGAAATACCAGAGGGATAATAACCTAGCAAAGCATTTGATCTTCTTCCTCAATTAGTTTCACTGGTAAGGCTAGAGGCTCAGACAGACTGTAGGATCACTGAAGGTTTCCATGTTGTAGACAGGGCAAAGGGGATGTTATACCCCTAATCTTATTTCCATGTGATTTTGATCTTCTAAAAAATGTTGATGTTTTTGAGAACATTATTTGTAGTTAAAGGATTTGTTATCTGTTTACCCAAGAAAGCAATCTTTGATATAAAATTGTAACCACTATTTAATATCTTGCCAGGTATTTGGTAGATGCTAAAATTTTAGAGACTGTAGTACTGTGTAGAATAGTTATGCATCTCTTTACACAATCTACACTTAACACTAAATCTGGGCTCATTAAAGTATAACCTTTCCACAGTTTCAGTGGCAATGAGCTGGGCCCAAATTGTTGTTATAAACCTTTCCAATTTCACAAACAAATTTATATGACTCAACTATTTGTTTGATACATCTTTGTTGACAGAGTTAATGTTAATTCTGCCCATCTTGGGACTTTTAATTCTCTTATTAGATCTTTGTAATTTCATAGAATCCATCTGGAGGTAAACCACTTCTAGTTAACTTTGCACAAATCCAGTGATATATAACAATTATCAGACTTTATCATTGCTAGAAAAACAGAGATATCTGCATTTTTCAAAATAATTTGATAGATTTTTGACCTAACATTTGCTCAAAGAATGTATTTGAATTGTCTTCCATGTTGGAAAAAAAAAGTTGGTATTTATCTACCTGTCTTAGGATGAGGAATCCAATGTCTATTAATATTGTGTGGGATTTTTGCAAGGAGAATTTCCAAATCTCTTGTGTTTCATTTATTTTTAATTCTGAAAGTATGCACATATTGGTATTATGTTGGTGTTAATTGTGTTGAATGTGTTCTTCCTACTCAATTTTCATTTTCTGTTTCTAGTAAGTCATTTAGCATTTTCAGTCACAGCCCCCTTTTCAACATATTTTTGCTCTATGTGTTTTCTGTGGAGCAGCTCAATGCATTTTTGGGTATCACTTTCTTCCTTTAAGTCAATGTTGCATTCAGTTTCAAAGCTCGAAGCCTTCAGTCCCAAAGTTGCCTTTTTAGTAACATTGTTGTTATTGTTGTTGTTGTTATTATTATTATATGGTCATTCAATATGCTCCTAAGGCTTTCCAATGTGATACATAGTCAATGTGACTGTCAGAGTTATCAGTTTGTGCCTAAAAAGTGTGCCTAGAAGCAAGTTAGAGAGGAATCAAAGGAGTACGTAGGGATAAAGGAAAAGCAAATCTATGAAAAACAAAAACCAAGATACTTATTTCTATGATGCACACAAAGTTTGAAAGACATGATTTCTGGGTAATTAATCATCTTATTAATTATGGCTATTATCAAACATGGCTAGTAAAAATTAATAAAAGGATGGTCATTTGGTTGTTTCTTGTAAACCAAAGACTCTTCCTGGAGGCCTCTTGACCCTTAGAATTTCCTTGGAGGAGTATTTCTGACAAGGGGCAATCAACTCTGATTGGTTAATAATTGGTTAACAATTAATGCAAGAATGAATATTACAATCAGAGGTGGGATTATTCTAATGAGTGGCTTGGGGAAGAAACTGATCAATACCTCTTAGACAAAGAGACATCTCTACTCAAATCACCCCTGCCTAGAGCAATCTTGACCAGTGCTTCTTAAACTTTTTCCACTTGGGCCTCCTTCAGCAGCACTTCTTGAACTGTGAGTCATGACCCCACATGGGGTTGTTACCCACAGTTTAAGAAGTGCTAAATTGGGGTGGCTAGGTGGTGCAGTGGACAGAGCACCAGCCCTGAAGTCAGGAGGACATGACTTTGAATCTGTCCTCAGACAAAATACTTGAGAGTTACTGGCTGGTGACATTGGGCAAGTCACTTAACCCCAAGTGCCTAAAAAAAAGTGCTATAATCCAGGGAAAGAGGGTACACCTCCACTCAAACATATCTGACTAGAATGCAATGGATCTGAATTCACCTAAACTAGAATCTATTTACCTTTTGATAAAATCTAAGCTTTCCTAGTTGAGTAAGTCTTGCCCAAGATTTCATCTCATCATTAAACCTGCCCTTCAGAAAGGTAAGCTTTATTCTAATCACCAAATAAGGAAATAGGAATGGAAAAAATCCTGAATCTGCAAATATTAACAACTAGTTATTTAATAATCATTTCTCTTATTTTCCTGAGTTGATAAGTCAAAGAGGGAGTCTAGCTACATCTATTCTTCTTCCACTCGTCAGACCTCAATGAACAGTGTAGCTGAATATAACTTGATCACACTAAGACCCAAGAGATTCAATCAGTATAAAGGAGTCTCATAGGACTAGTCTGAAGAATTACTTTTTAATGTATTCCCAAAGCACTCTAGACCCTGCTGAGTTAGAATGTTCCTTGTTTGCTAACCTACACTTTTATGTATAATCCATTTTTTTAAACTAACAGGTAAGATTTGGAGGATTAAAAATTAAGGATACTGATCTCACAAGGGAACTATAATTCGAAGACTTATTTGTTTTCCACTGATACAACTTTCCTAAGGTTAAAGAAAAAGAATTAAAACTGCATAATCTTGTTTTAGGGTCTTAATTTGGTGTCTTGAAACTCAATAATACAATTACTTCTTTACTTTGTCAAATCAAAACTAAATAAACAAGAACCATTTCATGAAGCTTCATGGTTTTTTTTTTTGAGACAACTGATATTCCATACTGTAGTGTCGCTTGTCTGTAGGCAGTATCAAAAGATAGTACTGAGCAGACCAGAGTAGAGGCCATTTTCCAAGATACCCAATGGACCAATGTAATGACTTTCCCTTACTAAAGCACAAAGCAAAGTTAAATAACTTCACTTTGGTGCTTTATTCACCAGCTTTAAACTTGAAGTGAAATGTACTAAGGCTCTTTTCTGAAGTAAAATTATGAGGCTTTTCTAGAGAATACACTTGAAGGAAACTCATAAATACTTGAAGAAAACCTATATGAAAGCTTTTCTACACTACTCTTAGTGACTTTTCTTTTTCCAATAATCTTGAGTTTTTATGACTTGTAAAGGTAATACAAAAAGTGAGCTTTAAAAGCTCTGTGCGATAAGCTACAATTCATCTGTGTATGTACATTAAAAAAGTAAATTTTTTTTCAAAGAAAGTGAAGTGGAAAACTGAAGTAATTGTTTGGTTAATTAAAATTAAAAAAAATCATAAAACTAAAGCATAAGTGTCCCTTTCAATGATGTTTGAACTGTCCATATAATAAACTCCAGTTTCCATTTTTGTTTTCTGTATATAACCATTCCATTGTCCATGTAACAGATGACTATCTATTATCCTATTTAAGTATTCTTTGCATTACAGAACTCTGCTTCTCCCCAAAGAAAATTAGAGTAGAATATGTTTTGCTTTTCAGTCCTTTCAGTTGTGTCAAACTCTTCACAATCCCATTTGGGATATTCTTTTCAGTGATACTGAATTGGTTTTCCATTTCCTTCTCCAGATCATTTTATACATGAGGAAATTGAGGCAAAGAGAGTTAAATGACTTGCCAAGGGTCACACAGCTATTACGTGTTTGAGACTGGATTTAAATTCTGGTCTTTATGATTCCAGGCAGGGTACCCTACCTACTGTACCATATAGCTGTGGAATGTACTTAAATTAAAAACAAGTATGTTGAAATCCTGGCTCTGCCACTCACTAGATATTCAACTTTGGGCAAATCATTTAACCTCTACAACCTGTAAATGGGGAAAATGCCAATTGCACTTATACTATCTGCCTTATACTTAGCATGTAAGTAGGAGTATAAAGTTTAAATATGCTTCTGTTAAGATCAAATGAGATGATGGGTGCCAAGTACTTTGTAACTATGTGGCATGATATCATTACGAGATAATATTAAAGAGTCATTAAAACTGTTATCAAACACTGTGTTCATAGATTTTAAACAATAATTTTGTTTTGCTGACACATCAGTAATGAAAGAGATCCTCAGATACATATTTTAACCTATAAATCAGATAGGACAGCCAGGAATATGTTCCTAGCAAATGGTCCTCTAACCTAACTGGAAACATTATTGTGTAGGAAATCCATTGGGAAACTTGAAAATTATTTCTCTGCAAATTTAAATCATTGCTCCATATTCTATTTTCTAGAACTAAAGCAGAAATAGCTCAACCAAGGTCAAATCCTCCTTGACAATGCAGAAATTTGTATATTTTAATATAGTCATATGCCAGATATATATAGATGTATGTTTGTATAAATGTATATATAGTATATGGTATATATAAACACATGCATATGTGCATTTTAATCACCTATCTGATAAATATATATATATATGTATTTTATATAACCACTTCATATATATATGTGTGTGTGTGTGTGTGTATGTGTGTATATATAATATATATATATGTATATATATATACATACACATTATATATATACACATTATATATATATACACATACATACACACACATATATGTATACACATGCACACACATATCAGGATCTAGATATGAATATGAGTATTGATAGAGATTATATATGTATATATATATATATATATGTGTGTGTATATATATATATGTGTGTGTGTATATATATATATATACCTGTGTGTATATATATATATGATTTTAATAGATGCACTAAAGTTAATATTAGTCCAACTATAGTCTGTCCACTGAGTCTCTTCCTCTTCCTCGCTAGTGAGAAAACTTCTACCCTAATTTAACACATGCCTGATATATATTCAGTGATAGACATGATGAGCATTAGATTCCCATGGGAATGGGAGGTATCCTGCAGGAAGTTGGAAATGCTGGATGATAGCAAGATACTCAAAATGTTCTGAATTCACTTAATGATAATTCTCAACTATTCAATATAAGTTAGGGAGCAGAAATGAATCCTCATTTAATACATGGTAAGACCGATACATGACCGTTTTGAGTATAATGATCAAAAACATTCAGATAGTTCAGTAGCATCAAAACCAAATTCATATTTTAACTCCCTCATCAGGCTCATTGTGTAGCATTGAATAGTCAGATGTCCACAGCCCATGTGAAGAGGTGAATGAAGTCAATTATCTAGGTAATGTACAAAATGTCTAATGTATAAATGAGCTTATTGGATTAGATAACCTGTAAGATCCCTTTTAGCTCTAAAGCTAGTATGATATAACCTTATATAAAAGTATGACCAAGAACAAAATTAAATGACTTAAATTGAATTTCTTCTTTAACTACTATTATTTTCTTTAACTTCCTTTAGAAAATATTAATGCAGCTTGGTCAGACTTGGTATCTCCCTTCAATTCCGTATTTTGAGGGGTGGTAGAGGAGAAATTAGCAGGATTGCAAAAGAGATGGATGAGAACCATAATGAGAATAATAATGAGAACCTTAATACAAATCCTAGCTCTAAAAATTCCTACATGTGTCCTTGAGCAAATTGCTTAACCAGTAATGGCCCCAGTTTGTTCATTTTTAAAAATCTGATGATTCTACTAGATAACCTCTAAGGCTTTTGCAAGTCATACATGCATAATCCTATCACTGGATAGCTCTCATATTTTTCAGTTTCTAAAATGGATGATCAATCCCTACACAATCTAAAAACAACCCTATAAATTTATAGGAGGGCAGGTAGGTGGTACAGTTGATAGAGTGTGGTTCCTGGAGTCAGGAAGACCTGAGCTCAAATCTGGCCTCAGACATTTACCAGCTGTGTGTCCCTAAGCAAATCACTTAACCCTGATTTCCTCAGTTTCTTCATCTGTAAAAATAAACTGGAGGAAGAAATGGCAAACCACTCTAATATATTTTCCAAGAAAACCCCAAATGGGTTACAGAGAGTTGGCCGTGACTAAAATGACTGAACAACAACAAATTTACATGTGTAGCATCCCCTTGCGGTTCCTGTGATCAAGTGTAATTGACAATTTGTGTATTGAATGGGAGGAGATGTTGCTACTCTAAGGGTTTTAGGGGTAACCATGAAGGTGATTATCCTTCTAAATACTTGCTCACAAATCCCTACTAGTATTTCTCCATGTAACATGATAGGCATTTACTCAAAAGGTAGGAATAGTTAATACATAACATTTACCCCAGTACCAGGGAATACTCTTCCAAAAATACATCCAGAACCCAGAAAAGCAGTGGTAGGAGACTGGGCACAAATTTAAAATACAGTGACATTGAGATATATGAATAGAAAATTCATGTGGCTGAGCAACTCAAAACCCCCAAACTTCAGGGCACCAATGTCCCTAATCTTTTCAGAGAATCACCCCAATTTTTTAAAACTATTAAGCTAGATTGACTTGAAGCAGACCACAAGGTTGTCTCTGCTAGACCAGTGTGTCAGGTCAGCTCTCTCCTCCTAGGGTGAAGTATCTCTGCTGGATAGTCAATTTGAAGCTGAGGTCAGATTAACAGGCCACAAACTGGCTGTGCTGGCTCCACACCATGCATTCATGCTGGTGCACTAGCCTAATAAATTTCTAGATAGTAAATAAAAGCCAAGACTGGGAAATTCGCTCTGCCACTGGGGAACTGTTGCAAAGCTCAGGCAGGCATGGGGCTCAGCTACTGGTACCTTCTCATTGCGAAGCATCTCTTCTGGAATGTTAAATCTGCTGGTTTCCTGGCCTTGCTGTTTGATGGGCTACTGCAGCATTTTTTCCACCTTCAGCCACCAGCAGGGATGGATGGTCCTGGAATCTCCTTAGCTGGAGTGTTACCACACTTTTGTTCAACTGCAATGCTGCAAAGCTCTTTTTAGCTAGGGCAAAAACTCAACATCAGGACTGCAGAAGCTTGTCCTTTTTGATTTTCTCAGTCTCATATGTAAGATTGTTTACCACATCCAGGAAGATGGGGGAAGAATTTTTTTGTTGCTAAAGACAAATTTTTCCTGGCTCAAAAGACCCTTCCCTTCATAAGTCACTCCACATTGCCATAGCATGGTTAATTTCAGTTGTCATTTTTCACTTCTTATACTCTTTTGGGAATCTATTCTGGAGAGAGACCTGAGACTAAATTTGAATGCAATCTATGTCATGGAGGCCAGTTCTTTTTCTTGACTGTCCTGCTGACCTCTTCCTATGCAATTAAGTTATTCAGGCCACTACCTTTATTTTGTTGTTGTTATTCAGTCATATCCAGTCATATCAAACTTTTGGTGACCTGATTTGAGTTTTTCATGGCAAAGAAACTGGAATAGTTTGCCATTATTTTCTCCAGGTCTTTTTACAGATGAGGAAAACTGAGGCAAACAGGGTTAAGTGATTTGCCCAAGGTTGCACAGCTAATGAGAGTGTGAATTAACTATTTTGTAATTGAAGGCTTTCCCTTTTACCTTTCAATCTCCCTGTCTTTCAACTTCTGCAGACTTTATCTTTTTTCCTCTTCCACATACTAAACTCCTAAATAAACTTTCAGGAGTATGGAGCAAGGGCTCTGTATCAATTATATTACTTGTTTTTAAAGATTTTAGGTTATTCAATACTTAAGCCTAGTTGTATTCATGTTGCTTTATTTTTTTCCAGTTACCCAAAGTCACAGAGTTAAAAGAGGTTGTTAAAAGTTCCAAATCTAGGTCTCCAGATGTCCAGTGTACTCATGTTTTCTCTAGGCCAGGGATTTTATTATTATTATTTTTTAATTATAGAACGCTTTGGCTTTCTGATGTTGTTTGTAGAACCAATTTCAGAATCCTATTAAGAAAAAAATGCTATAAATTAAAGTATGTAGGATTACAAAAGAAACTGAAATTTAGTGAAAATAAAGATACATTTTGTATTTATTGAAATTAATGGACCCTTTATTCCCAGCTTAAGAACTTCTACTTAAACAATGCTGCTAAAAATGAAAATATCAAATAACATATAGCTTGTGATTTAAAAAAAAATCAGGCTCTTTAAAATAGTCATAATTTTGTTCTGCTCAATTTGAGGGACAATGTTAGTCTTCAAACTTATTGAAAGTAGGGAGAGTTTTTCATTTTGTCTTTGTATGTCCAGCACCTGGCAACTATCTTGCCCATATTAGGCACTTTAATAAATGCTTGTTGAATTTAAATGAACTTAATTAGTTTCCTTTTTGGATAATTGGAGTTAAATGTTCATGTGCCCATAAAGATGTCTAAAATCCCCTGAAATCAAGAGAGCCTATATCAGAAAAAGGCATTCAGACCTAACAGATGATTAAGTTTTAAATCCACTGTCTTTCCATTACACCAGAAAGAGAGTTTCCCTCAATATTTTTGAGTGAACTGAGTTTTTCTGTGATACAATGGAATGATTATCAGTATGGAATCCCAAGTCAGTGGTTTTCTGTTTACATTACTGTGCAAATATCACTTCACTTTTCTGAGTCTCAATTTCCTCATCTGTAATGTAAAGTGATTAGGCTGCTTAGGGCCTTTATAGTCCTTTCAAGTTGAGATCTTATGATCTTTAAAAAAGGGTAGGAACATCTAGGCACCTCTATCTTCAAAGAGAAAAGAAAATTGGCAAAAAAAAAATCAACTTCTAGATTATAGATGAGATTATATATTCTTTGTATCAAATATATTCAAAGAAAGGCTTGGCATTTTGCTGTAAGTGAACAAACTCCTTCTAGTGCATGTTGGTATATTCTTTAAATTTAGCCAGCTAGTTGGAATTGCAAAGAATATAATTTTCTTGCTGTCACTGTATTTTTGCCCTTTTGGTTAATCAACATTTTTAATAGGAAGGGTGAATTCATTCCAGGGAAGGTTTTTATGTAAAATGAAAACTTAAAGTAATTGCTTTATTGAGAATACCAAAAGCTACTCCATTGACCAGAGTATGAAATGTCTCTATTCAAAATAATTAATGCAATTTTAAACCACTACAAATACAAAAATGTTATAAATCCAGCTGTGATGGCAAACATGTCTAAGAAATATGCAGAAACCTGAATGATCTGAAAAGATTTTTAATAAAGTATTTTGAACTGACATAAAGATAATATGATGATCACAATAGTTAGAACAAGGAATAGTGTTGGAGACAATCTTTGTGAAGATTTAAATATATGAGGAAACGATGTCATATACCTTATAACATCTTAATTTTCTTTACTTATTGAAGTTATTTATTGAGTAATTTATACATATATGTATGTATTTACAGGCTTATCATTGCATATACTTAATATACATTTTTCGTTTATTTGTCTGTGTACATGCTGCCCAACCTTGCCACTCTCCTTAAGGATAATAATAGGTCCTTAAGGGAAGGTGATATTTTGCTTTTAGTATTTGTGTCCTTGCATCTAACACAGTGACTGATATATAGTAGGCTTTTAATAGATAGTTATTTTTTTTAATTTTATTTAAATTAATTAAAACAATTTATTCCCTCCAAATCCACCTCCTACATGCCATACCCATGACTTACAGAACTTAGTCACTCATACTACTTTCTTTGTATAAATATATACATATATGGGTGCCTACATACATATACATAATACATATGGAGACAAGTTCCATTTTACATACAAGGCAGCAAAGGAAAAGAGCAGTGAGACAAAAATGAGAGTCTGAGGAGAAAATTGTCATGACAATTCAGAGTGATGACAGCATCCATGAAGAGTGATCAATACTGATAAATGAATCAGATAGTCTAAGAAGAATGATGACTAAGAAAATTACATTACATTAGGCACTTACTAGATGGTTGGTAAAATATTAGATATCAGATTCAATTGATTGAAATGGTTAGAAACTTGTTTGCAAAGCATTGAGAAGACAGTGATCTTTTTTTTTCCAGGATTTTGGCTGCTAAAGGAAGTAGGGATGTAGAATAATAGCTTGAGGATATGAAAGGGTCTAATTGAGAGACATTCTTTGAAGTCCATATACAAGGAATAAGTAGAGAAAGGCTGGACATGAAAGAGAGATGGTCATGATTCAGGATATAATCTGTTGGGGGGGGGGAAGCATGTAGAGGATAAGATAAATTGTTACACATGAAAAGGTTGACCTTGGCAAGGAGAAAAGTTAGATCTTTCCAAGATGCTAGAGAAAAGGAAGAGAGAACAGGAAAAGATGAATTGACAAGCATGCAAAAGGAACTGAAGCCAAGAGTTGTTGAGATTAAGAGAAGTAGATTATGGGGAATGACTTCAATATCTGTAAGATTAGAGGCTAGATCCTCAACTGAGGAAATGGAACAAGTAGTGGTTGCTCAAAAAGAGGTGAAAAAGCTTAGAATAAAATCTAAGATGAGACAGGGAATCATTTAGGAAAAACAAAACAACTCTTTTGCTGATGTTAGGGCTCAGTTCAGATTGGTTAAAAAGTATTCATAATGTATCCATCTAACACAATTATGAAATCTCTGAGACTTCCTAGTAGAATCAGAATGAGAAGTAATTGTTCTTTGTTTAAAAATAGATCAATGACAGTAGATGGAAGGGATAAGAGAGTATGGGACATTAATGGAACCATTAATGAGGGAAAATAATATAATATAATCCTATGTGTTGATCATGAGACACAATATTGGAACAATTATATGACCTCATTGGTACAAATGTATTTACAGATATGGCAATTTCCTCTACTGAATGAGTATATCCGTTATAAAGGATTTATTAAAACTTGGAAGCAAATAAGTTGTTTTTTTGTTTGTTTGTTTGTTTTTGCTAGGCAATAGGATTAGGTGACTTGCCCAGGGGCAGGATTTGAACTCAGGTCCTCCTGAATCAAGGGCCAGTGCTATATCCGTGGCACCACCTAGCTGCTCCAAAAGCAAGTAAATTTTAAGGGATGAAAATTAAGGTAAGGATTAAAATTTACAACTATGAAATATGTACCCATACCCATGAAATCTAGGGTCCAGTTACATTTTGGCACATAGAATAGTTCAATAGGAAAAGTTTTGTGGTAGCAAATCAGAAAATCTGCGTTCAAATCCTGCTCTACCATCTATTTTGTGATATTGGGAAATGAGATGGAATGGATCTTTATCTCATCTTAACTAAGAGCCCACAGTCTAAAAGGGAATCTAAAGGTGGAGAAAACATCAGAACAAGTATGTACAAAATATCATCATCACTATCATAACCATCATCACCATTATCAATTACCTCATTTGGGAACATATTTATAACTTTGCAATATCCAAATTTGATTATTTTGCACTTCTTTCCATTTATATCTTTGTTTTCATTATGCATATTATCTTCTTCACTCTATCACATCATGTAAGTATTCCATGCTTTTTTGTATTCATCACATTCATCATTTTTATAGTAGTCCAGCAACAATAATTTATCAATTGCTTGCTATGTGCTGATTGCTCAAATAAAGGCAAAAACACAGTCCCTGACCTCAAGGAATTCAGAGACTAATGGGCGGGGTGGGAGGGAGACACAAAAACAGCTATGTCCAAAGAAACTATATACAGGATAAATTGGACACATAGTAATAAGAAAGAAGATTAACTTTCATCTCAGAATTGAAGGAAGTGAGTGAAATCAGGAAGCAGAGAAGGGAAAGAATTTTAGGCATGGGGGGCAACCAATAAAAATGCATAGTCGGAAAATGAAGTAATATTCTTTCACTTTCATGTATTACTTTTTTTTTTTATCATTGCCCAGTGGACTGGCATTCCTTTTGTTTCCAGTTTATTAGGAAGGTGAAGGAGGTGAGGGAATAAGCATTTATATCATGTTACTATGTGCCAGTCACTGTGCTAAGTGAATTATATTTTCCCATTTGAACTAAGCAAAAACCTTTCAAGATAGATGCTATTATAAGTCCGATTTTGCATTTGAGGAAGCTGAGAAAAACAAATTTTAAGTGATTTACTTAGAGTGACATAGCTAGTAAGTTTCTTAGACCTGATCTGAACTCATGTCTTCCTAATTACAGGACGAGTGCACTATCTACTATGCTACCAAATGCTGCACAAATTATGATTATTTGAGGTTTTCTTCTTTTTAATAATCTCATTTGGAGTGTCACCTAATAATATAATTTAGGAATCAAAGGACATATATTTTAGATAATATATTTCCATAATTTCAAATAGTTTTCTAAAAATACCTGTGCTTGTTTACAGCTCCACCAACAATGTGCTAGTGTCCCTATCTTCCCATAATGCATCCAATATTGACCATTTTCATCTTTGTGTTATTTGCCAATTTTCTATCATTGAGGTTAATTTGGTTTGTATTTCTTTTATTGTTAGGGATTGGCACTGTTTTAAATGATTGTTAGTGCTGTGCAGTTGTTCTTTTGAGAACTGTTCATTCATATATTCAGATCATTTACCTATTAGAAAATGATTTGTATGTGTATGTGTGTTAGTTGACTGTATGTCAAAGATGCCAAAGTCTGATGTGACAGATTCCATTTGACTACTTATATTCTTATCCTAGAAACATTACCTTGGTTTGTGTGGGACTTTTTAAATTTCTTTTAATCAAAATCATCTGTTTTGTAATTCAACACTTATTTGGTTAAGAAGACATCTCATTGGGGCAGCTAGGTGGTGCAGTGGATAGAGCACCGGCCCTGGATTCAGATGGACCTGAGTTCAAATCCGGCCTCAGACACATAACACTTACTATCTGTGTGACCCTTAGGCAAGTCACTTAACCCCATTGCCTAGCCAAAAAAAAAAAAAGGCATCTCATTCCTCTAACCATGAAAGGTATATGATCTGTTTCACTTTTTTTTTTAATAGTATAGCCTTTAATATTAAGTTTAGCATCCATTTGGGTATATTATGGAATATAGTTTAAGGTATTGGTCTAATCCTAATTTCTACCACAATTCTTTATAATTTTTTGGTAACAATTATAAAAGGGATATTTTTTTTTCTGTCTCCACATTTCAGTTTTTGGGTTCATCAAACACTAGTGTATTCAATTGATCTACATCTTTATATTTTAACCAATAGCAAATGGTTTTGAGAGGTGTTGCTTTATAACAAATTTTAAGGTTTAGAATACTCCTATTTTCCCTAAATTTATACTTTTCAATCATGAGTCCCCTTGGTATGCTATAACTTTTGGTTCTCCAAATAAATTTTTTTATTAGATTACAATCTCATATAAAATATTATTTGGTTGGATTGGTATAACACTAAAAATTTCAATTAACTTTGTTTACATTGCCATTTTTATTATGTTGTCATGGCACACCCAGGAAGAGTAAATAATCTTTAAGCTATTTAGGCTTTTAAAAAAATTACATTAAGGAGCACTTTGTAATTCAATAAAATTATTTTCTGTAATTTTGGTAGAATTATTAACAAGCATTTTAGGTATTGTTGAAAGGGATTTTCTTTTCTGTTGTTACTTGTTGAACTGTGGTCTTGTTTTATATAGAAATGTTACTGTTTCGCAGTTTTGTTTATAATTTCTGGCATAGCTGAAACTAAGTAAACCATAATGTTCTCAGTAAATTGATAGTTTTATTTCCTCTTTCATCCATTTTTGTACCATTAATTTCTTTCTCCTGTCTTTTTGTTATTCCTAGAACTTCTAGAATTGTATCAAATAAAAGTGGGAATAGGGGACATCTTTAATTTACTACTTTATTAGGAGATATCATGCTCTCAGAATCTGTGCTTTGAAGGTTTTTCATAGTATGAATGTTGTTTTGTTAAAAAAAAAAACTTTTTCATTTATTAAGATAATCATGTGTTTTGAAATTTTTTTTATAAGATTATGTTGCTTTAAGCTATCCCTCTCTCCCTGGTAAAAGCCCTGGTCATAATAAATGTTTTTTGGAGATTTCATATAGTCTGACAATTTTTTTTAATTTTAAAGATGGATATTCATTAACGAAATTTGTCAATAGTCCTCCTTTATTTCACCTTTCCCTTATTTAGTTAAGATTGTATCTTTCTCATGAAAGGAATCTGGCAGTGAACTTTCTGTCTCTGTTCTTGAGCATAATTTATATAGTATTAGAAACATTTCTTTTTTTATTTTTATGGAATTGACCTAAGAACACATCAGCAAAGATGATTTCTTTAGTTCTTCTATAATAACTTGCCTTCAATTCTGTTCAATTAGATTATTTAAGATCTCTATTTGGTCTTCTGTCAGTTTGTACACTTATTATTTTGAAGGTTTCAGTCTGTTTTCTATCCTTGATTTTGTTAGCATATAACTGCATAGGTTTGATATTTTTGTTTTGTTTTGTTGACTTCCCCTTGTTCACTTTGTTCAGCTATTTTCTTAATTAAATTTTCTGCTCTCTCTCTTTTTTTATTCTGGTTGTTTAAAGTGCTATCAATAATGTTAGTCTTTTCAAAGCATCTGCTTTAGGTTTTATCATTCTCATTGTCTAGTTAGTTTCTAGTTTATCTGGTTTGCTTCTAATTTTGTTCTATGCTCTTTTATGGAGAAACATAGATTTAGAACGAGTTGGGATTTTTCACATTGCCAATACAAGAACTCATTTTTCCTTGACTGTGCATATTTGTCACCAAGATTGTATTATTCTTTTTTTTTTAAGCTGGAAATTAATTTGCAAAGTACTGTTATCTGTGCTTTCTTCCACACATGCTTCTGTTCACTTCTGTTTTTGAAAGTGTTTATAGTGTCTCCTGATTTTAGGCATCACTATTGCTAATGCATCTCAAAACCTCCATTCCCCCCAAAAAATAACTAAGAGAATGTGTTTAATAAGTAAGCAAAGCCAAGGAAAAAAAATGATTGACACAATGGTCTTGTTCATAAATATGTCTCTGTACCTTTTGTTCATAAGCTCTCTTTCAGAGTAGGCAATATATTTCCTTATATATTCTCTAGAGTCATGGTTGGTCATTGCTTTGATGTGAGTGTCCTGTCTATCCTTCAGTCAGTCATCCCAATAGCAAAGAAATGCCTCTCATTTGCTTATAAACCTTTTATAATAAGACTTTTGATCTCATCATTCAATTGAAATTACTCTATCCAAAATCACTAATGATCTTTTTATTTCCAAATATAATGAATTTTTCTCATTTCAAATCATTTTTGATCACCACTATCTTTCAAAACTGGACCTCTCTCATCAATTTTCCACTGCTCTTTCTTTCTTTTCCTGAACTGTCTGAGCTGTTCTTAGTCTTCTTTCTTGGTCAACTCACATACACACACACACGCACACACACACACACACACACACACACACACACACACACATTATATATAGAGAGCACTAACAGTACTTACACCCCAATGTTCTGTGTTTATAGGCTGTCTTCTTTTTCTTTCAAATAATATTGACTATATCATGTGTATGCACATATATATGCAAAATCATATGTATCATATAAAAAGGGGATTGCTTTTTTTCTCCTTAAGCCTATGAGATGGTACTAAGAGCAATAGAGAGTTGCACAGATAGCTTTAGGCTTTGATATGTCATCATGTTTAACTTTAGAGTTGTTGAGATGTGGAATAGGCTATGTCAGGAGCCTTTGCAGCTCTTATTAGTGTCTTTCCATATATCTTAGAAAGGAAAATGAAGGTATTGGAAGCATTTATCTTGTTCCTTTTATATCTCAAGGATTTAAATGGATCATTTACTAGTGCCCCTTAATTGTTCATCATTCTTACTACCAGACAAGGCTACCACCTTTCCTGCCCAAAACATGTGCCCAGTAATGTATTTTATGTCACCTTTTGTAAGAAATTTGTCATGAAATATACTGCAACCTATTGTCATCTGTCATACACCTTTCGCTATCTTTTAGGATTACTTATAATTTTTCTACTTTAAAAATTATAGTGTTCCATGTGTTCCACGATTCAAATACATGACAAACTATTGAGAGAAGAACAACATTATAGATATGAGCTATTGTGGAATAAACAAGTTTGAGGTCACTGTGTGTATCTTGGGATTTCTGAAGTATGTTCTATCCCAATTTCCCTTTTTTTCTCAATTCTGGAAGTAGCTCATGGTCTATTGGTAGCACTTGTTCAAATCTACATATATATATATATATATATTACCTAATTTGATGGGCTGTTTATCTAGATGCATGCAATAAACTAGGCAGTATGCATTTTTGTCTTTCAGGTCTTCATTCAATTAGTACACTGTCATCTGCAAATAGAAATATTTGGAGAACAAGAGTGATGTTAAATTTGGATATCTTCCATGACACTGGCAGATGATGCCTTAGGTGAGCAAATGCCTCCCGTTTTTTACACCTCACTTGACATCAATACTCATTGGGTGGCTGAACAGCCTTGTTTCTATAGTGACATTTGTCATAGAGTCTTGTATCATTTAGCATATATGTAGGGGACACCACATTTGAAGAGAGACTTTGAGGCTACAATTTATTCTATCATTTAATTTTTAGGAGAAATCAACAAAAAAGTGATGCAATGCGATCTTGCAGCTGTAAACTATCAGTTTCTTTCTCATCTTTTTTATCAAGGATACCCTGATACATGACTAGACCTTACTTTGTAATCTGCCCAAAAATGGAAAAGTGTCATATCGGCCGTTATGGTCATAGGATCAAAGATTCAGAGCTTGAAATAACCACAGAGGTCAATTGCCCCAAATCTTTCTTTTTATTCACAAAATACTTGAAGCCCAGAATGGTGAAATGATTTGTCCCAAATCATGCTAATATTTAAGAACACAACTGGGGTGTGAACTTAGTCCTTTGACCGCAAAATCATTCCTTTTTTTCCAGCATGATACATATTGAAAATCTTCCCAATTTATGAAATTACATGGTTCAGCAGATAAGGTGCTGGGCCTGCAATCAGAAAGACTTGTCTCAGATACTTATTAGCTGTGCAACCCTGGGGAAGTCACTAAAATTCTATTTTTTTTTTTAGTTTTGTTAACTGTGAAATAGTCCGAATTATAGTGGATTACGAAAGGATTGCTGTGAGGAGCAAGTGAGGTAATATTTTAAAATACCTACCAAAGTACCTGACACATACTAGGTACTATACAAATGCACATTTCCCCTCGACTAACCTCTTAGAGATCCACACTAACAATCTTATTCCCCTCCAGGTGCTCTAGTAACCAGCTACATTGAGCTTCTTGACATTTCTTTTCTTTTCTTTTCTTTTTTTAGTTTATTCTAAATTTAAATACAAAACAAGAAAGGAAAGAAATTGTCATGTGTACAGCAGAACATAGGAGAGGAATCAAAATATGTAGAAATAAATTTCCATTTCAACAAAGCCTGTAAAATAAATATACATTGTGTTCATATTTGTCCATCTTTGCTTCCTTGTGAGTTTTCTTTTGTTCTCTGCTGGGCACTTTTTACTTTGTTTTTCCCCCTTCCTCCACCTCCCCCACATACACATGCACACATATATATGTGTGTATATGTATGTATATGTATACACACATTTAAATATACACATACACACAAACATGTGTACATATATACCTACATGCATATATTTACATGCACATACATATACTTAGATATCTATAATCACACTCATATATAGACATATAAATTCATTTGCATCTATATAAGACTTGTTTGTTGTCTGTTTCTCTGATGGTGGATAACATCTTCCTTCATAAGTCTAAGTCTTTCCATATTTTTGTAAGTCCACCAACTCATAATTTTCTAGAGAACATCAGTATTCCCACCTCATACTGTCTAGGCATTTTAAATGGTCTAAAATGATATTGATTAACATATCTGATACATAGTATAGTTTCCCTATTTTTTTCTTTTGAGAAACTGTTTTAACATTAACTTTGTCTGAGCTCATGATTACTACCCCTGATTTTGTATATAATAAATTCTACTACTGATCTTTATGTTCATGTGTACTTATTATTTCCTGTCCCTCCTGAGTCCTCTACTTTATTTCTACTGGCTAACTTGCCCTCTTACTATTTAACCTACCCCACCCTTTGACAAATATACCTCCCTTTATCTTCTCCCTCTACCCTTTCCCCTTATCTCCTTGTTTCTATCTAAATTTAGAAGACTTTTATAGCCTTCCAAATAGATATGTCATTCCATCTTCATCCTATTCCCTTCTATACCCCTTTTATCCTATTCCCTCATCCTCTTATTTCTTTCTAAATTTAGAAGACTTTTATCCTGCTAAATGTATATATTGTTCTCTCTTTAACCCAGATGTGATGTGAGTAGAGTTCCCTTCAAAATCCTTCCCTTATCCTCTCCCCCCATCCCCTTACCCTCTTATTTCTTTCTAAATTTAGAAAATTTTATACATACATATATACATATAAGTGTACATGTATATATGTATGTATGTATGTTTGCATTTTTACCCTCTTTAACACACCCCCTATGAGAGTAGGATTCCAGAACTACCAGTCCTCCTTCCCCATCTAATTATTTTCTGTCAGTTCTTTCTTTCACATCTCGTTTGATGTTTCTTGCATATAACAATACAAATTTTGACTGTATGCCTTCAAGGAACTTAACATTATATTGGAGCAAGATAACCCATTAGAGACCTTTGAAAAAATAAGAGAAGACAGGATGGTACCTTACTGGAAACATTGTATAAACATTCAAAAAATAAAGGTTGGTTAGTCTAGGCCTTTCCTCAAAAATAGAGGTTCTTAAAAGAACTTGCTAATGGTAAAAGAGAGACATAACAGTGAAAGGAGAAGGCAGCTAAATCATGAAGGCAAGAATACTACTACTACTACTATTGCTACTACTACCACTAGTAGTAATAATAATGATAACAATAATAATTTCCTGCTGCCCGCAACCAGATAGTACACTGAACAGAAAGGTGTGAAATAAAATGTGAAGACATGGGCCAGGTGGAGCAGTAGAACTGACTCAATTTATTCTTCTGAGGGTACAAGACATATGGAGAAAATCCATCCTAACTTCAAAGAGTCCTCCCTGTGAGACACTCCCCAAAACATCTGCTAAGGATGTGATAACATACATTTCTTCCTTATCAGAGTTCCTAGATAGGGTTGTAAATTCCAAGTCTTTTTCCTGGTGCCTGTATAGAGGAGTGAATATGTAAATCTAAGGTTCAAAGAGTGAGAAGGAATGTCTCAGGAGCCTCCTAGCAGGGAGAGATTTGGAGAGCCCTGCATCTTAATTATTGAGCCCTTTGGGTTAAAGCCTGGGTAAAGGTCAAATTCTATCCTGGATCTTAAACCCATATCAGACTCTTAAGAGCAGCCCTCAACAATTTCTTTAACCTTAATTGCATTTTGTCCTTCTTCATATCAGTGAGGTTTGAAACACAATTTGCTTTAGTACTATAAGGAGAGGTCCAAATTCTGAGATAGTGGAACACTTCTGAAGGAAATAGAAATCTCCATGAATTACTTTGAATAAGAATTATAGTATTGTAGAGCCTGAGATTTGCAAGGCACTCTAAAGTCATATTCCTAGCACACAAGAATCTCTTTGACAACATCTTTTATAAGCCAACAGCAAAGTTTTGCCTTGATATTTTCAAAGGTTACAACAACAACAAATGCAATCTTAGTTGTATTTGCCATCTCAAATACCACTTATAGAAACTTCCCCATTTGTTCAAGACTATCCCAAGGCTCCAAAACAATACTTTATATTCTTTCTATCAATCTCTCTATCTCTATGTCTTCTACCTATCTAGCTATAATTTGATCAAATAATTATTTACTTATCATCTATCTTACAAAAATAATAAAATACACATTAAATATTTAGATACATTAAAATGAGAAAAAATTAAAAGCATCTTATATTTCTATAAAATATAGCATAAAGTTCCTATTTGAATGAGGTTTCTTAAGCAATGTAACAATTTATATATCATAGGTTCTTAGCTTTGTTCAATTTTTTTCCTATCAAATTTTCTTTTCTGCTCAAAAGCTCAAAGAATTTTGAGTAGGAAGGAGACTTTTAGAGGATATCTATGAATGAATGAACTGAGACCCAGAGAGTTTAAATGACTTGACTTAGCTACATAGGTAGTAAGTGCTATGAAAGATTTGACCTGAAATCCACTGATTCCAATTTCAGTGGGCTTTTTTTCTCTTGTATTACACTGATTAATCAAGAGTGCATAAATTGAAGTCTGCTTGTATTTTATGAACTAAATTGTCACTTTTTTTTTTTCATGAACAGCTAAGTAAACGATGCTCATTCAGAAATTGTAAGATTGAGATATTGGATGGACTTTACATATCCTCCTGTTCAACTGCTAAATTTTACAATAGGGAAATCTGTACCTGATTCAGGAAACAGAATTTCTCAAGGTAAAATAGGTATTAATCAGATGGGAGATACAAACTCAGTTCTGGCTTCAATCTGAAGGCTTTCATTTTTATTTTTAAAATTTTATATATGTATCTTTACTTTATTGCAAAAAACAAGCATTTCCATAATACAGTACAATTAGAAAAGATGATTGCACATGAAACTGCAAACTTATGTACAACTTGCTATTCCTTTTAAATATATAATAAAGTTATAACATAAATTTCTTTTTTTGCCTTTTTCCCTTCCGGCCACAATGTATATGTATTTGTGTGTGTGCGTGTATATGTAAAATTATTCAATACATGTTTCTACTTATATATTCATTCCCTGGATACAGAAAGCATCATTCATCATATGTCCTTTATAATTAATTTGGGCATTTATAATAGTCAAAATGACTGATTCATTCAAAGTCATTTTTTAAACAATACTAATATTATTGTATACAATGTTCTCTTGGTTCTGCTCACTTTGCTCTTCATTATTTCATGCAAGTCTTTCCAAGTTTTTCTAAGATCATTGAGTTCATCATTTCTTATAGCACTATATATTCTATCACAATCACACACCACAACTGTTCAGCCATTACTCAATTGGTGGGCCTCCTGGCGATTTCCAATTCTTGGCCACCACAAAAAGAGCTGCTATACACATTTTAGAACATCTAGGTACTTTTTTTTTCACTTTTCCCCTAATTATCTTTGTAAATTGAACTGGTAATGGTATTGCTGGGTCAAAGGATATAGGCAGCTTAACAACTGTGGGAGCATAATTCCAGATTGCTCTCCAAAATGTATGGATCAGTTCACAATTCCACTAACAATGAATTAGTGTTCTAATTTTTTCATATACACTCCAACATTTGTCACTTTCCCCTTCAATCATTTTAGTCAATCTGGTAGGTTGTTTTGATTTGCATTTCTCTAATCAATCTCTAATCAAATGAAATGATTTAGAGAATTTTGCATGTGACTATAAATTCTTTTGATTTGTTTATTTGAAAACTGCCTGTTCATATCCTTTTATCAATTAGGAAACGACTTGCATTCTAATAGATTTGACAGTTCTTTCTATATTTGAGATGAGACCTTTATTAGAAAAACAATCTATAACTTCTCCTCCCCCCCCAATTTTCAGTTTTCTTCTGATTTGGCTATATTTGTTTTATTTCTTCAAAAACTTTTTAATGCATTCAAAATTTTCCATTTTATACTTAACTTTATACTCTACCTCCTGTTAATTCATAAATCATTCACCACCCAAAATTCTGATGATTAATATATTCCATGTTCTTCAAATGTTCTTGTAATATCTCTCTTTATATTTAGGTCATGTATGCATTTTGACCTTGTCTTGATAAATGTGGTAAGGGAGCAAATTGGAAAGATGGTGGAATAGGTCAGAAATTTTCAGGCTATCCAGATTTCCTCCGCAAACATATAGAAAATCTCCACAAAATGAACGTAGAGCAGAAAAAATAAAGAGGTAAAGCAGTTGTCATCCTAAGACAACTTGAGAGGACCTCAGAAAAGTCAGGACCTCCAGAGGTTGATATATGGCCTGAGTCAAGAATAGATCCCTCCAGGCAAACAAACTGAATCAACAAACTGCATGCCCTGGAGCAGCTGTGTCAGAAAAGAGACTAGGCTTCAAGAAATTTAACCTCAGGAACTTTTACCTCATAAGCTTCCATCTAAAGAACAGCAGATGGCTGAGTGGGGGAAGATTAAAGGATCCTGTTGTTTCTGGACACCAGGCCTAGCAGTGCTGATCAGAAGTGAACCCTGGCTGTTACTAGGGATGAGGAGGAGGGAACACATCCTCTGGTGAGTGAGATACCACAGGGAGCAAGAACATTTCCTATTTCTCTTTTTTTCATTTTTTTAAAATTAATTAATTTATTTTTAATTTTCCTCATTCACTTCCATAAGCTTTTGAGTTTTAAATTTTCTCCCCCTCCTTACTTGCCTCCCTCCTCAAGATGGCATGCAATCTGATATAGGCTCTACATATATGTTTATATTAAACAGATTTTCACATTAGTCGTATTGAAAAGAAGAATTAGAACCAATGGGAGGAAACACAATAAAGAAGAAACAAAACAAAAGAACAATGTGAGAAGGAGAGAGAGAGAGAGAGAGATAGAGAGAGAGAGAGAGAGAGAGAGAGAGAGAGAGAGAGAGAGAGAGAGAGTGCAAATATTGTGCTTCTATCTGCATTTAGACTACAAAGTTCTTTCTCTGGAAAAGAGAAACTCATTTTCCATCATTAGTTTTTTGAAGTTGTCTGAGATTCATCCATTGCTGAAAAGAGCTAAGTCTATCAAAGACAGTCATTGCACAACATGGCTGTTACTGTGTTCTCCTGGTTCTGCTCACTTCACTCAACATCAGTTCATGTAAGTCTTTACAAGTTTTTCTGAAGTCTGGCTGCTCATCATTTCAAGTAGAACATTTTCAGGAGACCATGACTGGAGGCCCTAACTTTGGATTGAGGAAGAAGAGGAGTTCCTGATGTGCTCACCTGGACAGAATGCAGAAAATAAAAGTAAAGAGGAATTGAGGCCTGGGTTAACATTACTCACAACTAAGGATTAAAATTTAATTATAATAAAATGGTGCTATAAATAAAATAAAACAAAAATAAAAGTAAGAATGAGTAAGCAAAGGAAAAAAGAATCCAATCATAGATAGCTAATTTTGTTTAAAAAATAATCTGGGGTCATATTCAGAGGAAGATATTGAAGTAAAAAAGAAAAACAAAAACACCCACTACCCCAAAGAGTAATGTCAAATGGTCACAATCACCAAAAGAGCTATTAGAAGAACTTAAAGAGGAATTAAAAAAATGAAATAAAAGAAATGGAGGAAAAATAGTTAAAAAAAATACACGAAAGCAATCTAAGAAAATTATGAAAATAAAGTTAACCAATTGGAAAAAGAGATACAAAATCTTAAGGAAGGAAAATAACTTCATGAACACTAAAATTTGGTAAGAGGAATTGAATGGCCTTATAAGACACCAAAAAAAAATAATAAAACTAGGAAAAAAAGAGGATCTAAAACATCTTATTAGAAAATAGACTATCTGGAGAACAGATAAAGAAGAGACAATGTAAGAATTATCAGACTGCCTGAAAGTTATGATCAAAAGCAGAATGTGGACACAATATTAGAAGATATTACTAAGGAAAATTGCCCTGATATGCTAAAACAAGAAGGCAAAGTAGAAATTAAAAAAAAAAGTACCATTGACCACCTGAAAGAGATCCCAGGAAGAAAAATTACAGGAATGTCATATTTAAATTTTGAAACTTCAAGTTAAGGAAAAAATATTGCAAGCAACAGGAAAATTTAAATACTGTGGAAATAGTAACAATTTCTTAAGACTTAGAAGCTTCTATACTGAAACATAGGTCTTGGAATTATATTTTGAAGAGTAAAAGAATGGGGATTGCATCTGAGAATAACATACGCAGCAAAGGTAAGTATGATCCTAAATGAAAACAAATAGACATTTGAGGAACTGAAAGACTTTAAGGCATTTGTAATAAAAAGACCAGAATTCAGTGAAAATTTTGATATAAAAGATCCAGAAGAAAAAAAAAAGAAAATGTTAAAGACCAATTATAGTGAAATCATTGAGGTCAAATATTTACTGGATAGATAGACAGATATACAGATATATAGATATGTATACACACACACACACACACACACACACATCTATATGTATATATATATACATATATTCAGGTATATATATGTGTGTGTGTATATACATATATATATATATGTTGTCAGTATTCTTAAAAATGTTAGCATTACTAAGGTAGTTTGAAAGAAAAGTTAGGAGGGGCAACTAGGTGGCACAGTGGATAAAGCACTGGCCCTGAAGTCAGGAGGACCTGAGTTCAAATCTGACCTCAGACCAAATACCTGAATGCTAACTAGCTGTATGACCCTGGGCAAGTCACTTAACCCCAATTACCAAAAAGAAAAAAAAAGTTAGGGGAGGATTCTGGGAAGATGGCAGAGTAGGTCGGAAAATTCTGAACTCTCAAGATTTTCATCCATAAAAGAGATAAAACAGTGACTCAGGGCAGACATAGAAAATTAAAAATAAACAAGAGAAGGGGCAGAACAGACATTCTCCTGGAACACTCAGGGTAGATCTGAAAAAAGATCCCAGCAAGAGGTTTGGTCCCTTTGAAAAGTAAACAGCTCTAAGCTACGGACCACTTAAACAACAAATAGCAGGCTCTGGTTTGGGAGGCTGCCTTGGCCAGCCACAGGAACTTTTACCCCCAGGACAGTGAAGGGAGTTGGGCATCTTAGCCGGGGAAGATTGAGGGAAACTTTGCTGAATACGAATGCCAGACCCATCTATCCTGAAGAGACATGACCATTGGCAAGAAGGAGCCATCACATGCTGGGTGAGTGCATAAGCAGTGTGGTGGGGATGCAGTTGGCTGTGGGCATTTACAGGAGTCTGGAGGTCTTGGTTTGAGTTCAAGGTAAGAGAGAAGAACTAAAGGAGGATCTGAGGACAAAGGCACCATCCTTCATAACCCAGGATTAGAGGTGATTACAAAAAAATCAAGCTATTACCCTCCAAAAAAGAAATGCACAAGCAAAGAAGAAAGAATCCATCCACAGAGATTTACTATGGGAATAGAGAAGATTGGGTTTTGTGTTCAGAGGAGGATAGTGAAGCAAACAAACACTCTTCTACCCCAAAGGGTAATGTCAAATGGTCACCTATCCAAAAATAATTCATAGAAGAACTTTACAAAGATTTTAAAAATCAAATGAGAGATATTGAAGGAAAAGGAAAAAATAAGGAAAAAGAACAAAACAAGAAAAACAAGATTATGAAAAGAAAGTCAACCAATTAGAAAAAGAAATCCAGAATCTTAAGAAAGAAAATGACACCTTGAAAATCAGAATTGGGCAAGGGCAAGTCAGTGAAGTCATAAGAGACCAAGAAATAATAACACAAAACATAAAGAATAAAAAAAAATAGAAGACAATGTGAAACATCTCATAAGAAAAACAACTGATTTGGAGAACAGATCAAGAAAAGAAAACATAAGAATGCTTGGACTACCTGAAAGTTATAATAAAAAGTAATATTGATTGAATAATACAAGAATTAGCTAAAGAAAATTGTCCTGAAGCATTAGAACAAGAGGGGAAAGTGGAAATAGAAAAAATACAGTGACTACCACCTGAAAGAGATATTATGAGGAAAATGACAGAAATACTATAGTCAAATTCTGAAACCACCAGAGAAAATATTATAAGCAAAAAACAAAACAAAACAAAACAACAAACATAAAAAAATTTACATATGGTGATACCACAATTAGAATCACAAGACCAGTGACAACACTAAAAGATCACAAATCTTCAAATGCTGTACATTGAAGAGCAAAAGAACTGTGCTTCTGGCCAAAAATCTCACAAATGTGTAGTATTTAATATATATTTAGGTTAATATATATTTAATATATATATAGGTTTTCTTGAAATGGAAAGGTTTTGCTATATATTTTGAATACTCTCATATTCTGCTGTGCAAATTCTATGATTATTTTTCTTTTCTTATTTTACACTTAATTTTTAATACTTAATGTTTCTTTTTCTTTTCTTTTTGGGCATTAAGTTTTAGTATTCAAGTCTAAAATTTTAAAAAAAATGATTAAAAACAGAAAGGTCAGGCCTGAGTTTTGTATGTTGGGGTGATTCTAAAAACAAAATTTTGCACGAAAAGGTAAAAAGGGGCTATTATCTCATAAAATAGGGTATGAAAGAAAAAAAACTAATACAGAGGAAGCAAGTGGAAGTGGAAGGCTGGCAATCTTGGAACCTTACTCTAATCTGGGTTGAAGAGGAAACAACACATACAACTGGAGGAACATAGAAATCTTCTGAACACGTAGAGAGGTGAGAAAACTGTGGGACTGTTCTGGGGGCTTTTAGAAGGGTGTATCAATTAAGATGTAGGAGGGATGAGGAGACGATAAGGACTGGAGTTTTAGAGGGGTGGGTAAAATAAGGAATAGATGATAACAGGAGATGATAAGGTAACAGTGATAGAGTAAAAAGAGAGCCTGGGAAGGAAAACAGTGAATAAAAATAAGATGGAGAGAAATTCACAAATAGCAATCATAACTTTGAATGTGAATGAAATGAATTTGTATTTGAAAAATGTAAAGACAAGGTTTGGGAATAAGAATTCATTATTTGGTAAAAATGGTTGGGAAAACTGGAAAGCAGTATGTCAGAAACCAGGCATAGAACAATGCTTAAACTGAAGGCTTTTAAAAATCATTCCCTCTTTTATTCTCAATGCACACTTGGCTTGTGCTTTTTCTATAGCACTTGTTATATTTTTTATTTTATTTTAATTGTTTTTATCCATATATAATTTCCTAACAATAATTTAAGCTCCTTAAAGAGATGATTCTATGATTATCCATATCATTCAAAAGATCTAGAACAATAATCCTATTATATATAGTAGAATTGTATGGTCACAGATCTGCAAGAGTCCTTAGAGATTTTCTTCTCCATCCTTCCCCAATTTTACACATGAAGAAACTGAAGACCAAAGAGGCAAAATGGCTTTTCCAAGGTCACACTTTGGAATTACTTGGAAGAGCCAGTATTTAAAACCATGTTCCTCACTCTACATCTAATGCCCTTTCCACTTTATAATGACATCACTTAGCAAATTATTGTTGAATTATTTGAAATTGAATGTCTAATTTGGAAATAAATACTCTCCTTAGGTATGCAAAAGTCAAGAGCTATTTTAGTTCTATCATCACACATTAATGAGATTTTTTGTTGTGGTGGTGGATTGTTCATTTCAGTCATGTCTGATTCTTTGTGACCCCATTTGGGATTTTATTGGCAAAGGTAATGAATTGGTTTACCATTTCCTTCTCCAGCTCATCTGATAGATGAAGAAACAAAGGCAAACAGAATTAAGTGACTTGTTTAGGGTCACAGAGCTAGTAAGTGTCTGAAACCAGATTAGAACTCAGGAAAACTCATCTTCCTTGCTCCAGACTTCCTCACTACTAGGACTGGCACTCTATCCATTGAACCACCTATGTGACCTACAGAGATGAGAAGTTGGTAATATATTAAGTGTTTATTCGTATTCTCTGGAAGTTTTTCCAAATATATGTCTAAATTACAACATAGAACTTAAGACTGGAAAGATCTGAGAAATCACCTATTTCAACTCTGTAATTTTACAGGTTAGGAAACTGAATCAAACAAAGGTTATAAATTCACATTTCCTGCTTTCTAGCCCAATAATCTCTCTGCCACAATATTCTGAATCATTTTTCTAAGCTGCAAGTGAAATATATCAGTTTTTGCACAAGTCTTCTAGAGATACCATGCTATTCTTTTCTATTTACTTACCCTTCATTGACTTTAAAAGTATCCCTCAGCCAGATCTGTAGCTTTCTTTTATTCACTAAGATAAATAGTCTCAATCCTTATGGCAGTTCTTTGAAATTCTGTTTCTCTTTTATTTTAGTTTCCTATTTAAAATTGCAGACTTTAGATTTTTTTAAAAAAATTTTCATTTAATAATTTATTTTTTTCCAAATTACGTATAAAATAAATTTTGATTTTTTTTTTAAATTTAGAGTTCAAAATTCTTTCTATCACTACCCCCCCACACACTGGGAAGGCAAGCAATTTGACACAGGTTATATGTCTAGTCATGTAAAACCTATTTCCATGTGTCATTGGGTGAAAGAAAATACATTAAAAAAAACTAAAGGAAAAGTATATTTGATCTGCATTCAGGCTCTACTAGTTCTTTGTCTGCAGATGGCAGACAGCACCTTTCATCATAAATCCTACAGAACTGTATTGGAGTATTCTATTGCTTTGAATAGTTATTCATAGTAAATCATAATAAAATATTACCGCTACTGTGTATAATGTTTTGCTTATTTCACTGTGCTTCATCAAAGTCTTTCCGTGTTTGTTTGTTTGTTTTAAAGCATACTATTCATCATTTCTTAAAGCTCAATAATATTCCATCATAATTATATACAACTTGTTCAGTGCATTGCCCAACTGATGGACATCCCCTCAATTTCCAATTCTTTGCAATTACTAAAAAATCGGATATAAATATTTTTGTAAAGATAGGTCCTTTTTTCCCTTCTTTTTTTAACTCATTGGGATACAATCCTAGTAGTGGTATTGTTGATAAAAAGGTAGGCAAGTTTTTATAACCCTTTGGACATAGTTCCAAATTGCTCTCCAGAATGGTTGAATCAGTAAACAATTTCACCAACAGAATAGTAGTTGTTTCTTTTTTAATTTTTCCACATCCTTCCAACATTCGTCATTTTCCATTTCTGTAATATTAGCCAATCTTTTAACTGTGAGGTAGTAGCTCAGTTATTTTAATTTGCATCAATAGTGATTGAGAATTTTTTTTGTAGGATTACAAATAGATTTGATTACTTTCTCTGAAAACCTCAGGTTTTTTTGTTTTGTTTTGTTTTCAGCTGTTTTCAGAGGTAATTCTGGGGACCTATAAGTTTTCAACTCTTCCAAGGTGTATGATCTAGGGAGGGGTGTATTTATTTCTCTCCTGAACTGTGTGTTGGTTTGTTAGTGACCATAAGCACTGTTTTAAACCCTGCAACTGTTACCAGGGTCCTTGATCCCCTGTTGCCTCAACCTCTGCTTTGCTAGTTGTCCTCCTACACAGTGATTACAACCCAGGACTGTGACCCAGATCTAAGTATAAACAATGCAACAGAGTCCTGCCCCTGGTGCCAGCAGAGGGACCCCTGTAAACCCCCTTCTGACCAGTTTTATGATCCCCTCAACTGTCTATGGGCTTAGAAATCCAGAAATCTTCACTCCTGCCACTGATTCAGTTTGCTCTGAGGCCTGCTCCTGGTTTACTGGGCCCAATCTGCACTGGTACAGCCTGTGCTCTTCTATGAACCTTGTAAAATGGCCTTTTCCTGTTGACCTTCTAAGCTGTTTTGGGCTAGAAAATGTTTTCACTCTTTCTTTTTGTGGATTCTGTTGCTCTAGAATTGTTTACAATCATTATTTGAAAGTATTTGGAAGGGTTTGAGGGAGAGCTTAGGCAAGACCCTGCCTTTACTCCATCATCTTGGCTCTACTTCCCAAGCCTTACATGATTTGCAAAAGTGGCCATATTATTGCATCTAGAATAAGACTGAGTGGGAAAAAAAAATTCCTTGCATTAAACTATCCAATATTGTGAGTTTACTGTATATCCATCCATCACTTAAATACAAGAGGAGCAGAAATTTTTTTTTTTATTTAGAGAGAGAATCTTTTGGTCAAGTATAGTCTCTCATTTTTGAACGAGGATTTGGAATTATAATGGTCAGGGCTATCACTAAATGTGTAAGACCCAAGAAAAATCACATCAGTGATTTCTTCCTTCCTCCATACTTTATCTCTATCTTTGATTTTTTTTTACAAAGACTAATTGGCTTTTAATAGGTATAAAGGCAATCTTAAAGAATTCATAAACATCCAGTGTGAGTAATGTGCATTGTAGAGGACAATAAATTGAAAATGGAATAATTTTGACAAAGGGAGCGATAGTTAGAACTATGTCATGATTTGATTGTATAGACAGAAATGTACTATTTTAGAAAACAAAACAAAACAAATATACCAAATTTCCACTCCCATCCAATCTAACCCTTATCATTAACTGCCTTTCTGAATCACTATTCAAGTGTCAACAGCATAACACCTGGGCAAAACTGATTGATAGGATCATTTTTTTCCTTGGTTGCTACTCAAAAAGTTTTCTCTCAAAATTCTCAAGAATTCTGTTTCTTCTTTCTACACCAGGAAAGGATGGCAACAAAATCAAGGCATTTTCATAGGAATAGAGAAAGCTTGAATTAAGTGTTGATGAACTCCTTTAATTCCTTTCATCTTTATGGCTCACCCTCCCTACTATCTTACAGGTATCTAGTTTCTTTATAATATGCTTTCAAAAATGTGCTGTCATAGAAGATTTTAGAACTCATTCACACTAAAGCATAAACAACTGCCCACAGTAAGCTATTATCTCTTCCAGAAGGCTTTGCAATTTTATCTGAGAAGCTAAGGTTAATGAAATGAAATTCTATTTGGTGGAATTTCTAGCATTGCAATCAAAGAGAGAAGAGTTGTTTTGGCAGTATGGGCCTTAATGACGTTTCCCAAATCACACCATTTATGGAGTTCTGTAAAATAAGGTGGTTAGAAGATATCTAAGGTCCTTTCCTACTCTAACATTCTATAATGTAAGTTGTTCTCTGAGGGTCATGTACTCTGTCTACATATCACATTAGTCCTGTAGCTACAACCCGCTGCCTGATAATATGCATCAAATACTAGAACATTTTACACAACAGAGATGAAGCAACACACACACATCCTGTTTAGAACATTACAGGATGAATCTTGCCTCCTAAAATTATGACATTTTTTATTTGAATATGCCATTAAAATGTATTGGTAGAAATACTTCATTGACTGAATACATTTAAAACATTCTAGATGTTTCTCTGTACTCCTTTTTGCTCTACCAGAAAGGGACTGAGTCTATCCACTCTCCATAGTTCAACACCTAACTTAAACTCTCTGAGTACCACTTTCCCTATCTGTAAAATCAGAAAAAAAATACTTCTACTGCACCTCAAATGGTTATTGTAAGTCAAGTAAACCTAAAAAGTGTTAGGTAAATGGAAGTATTCTGTAGTGACCCCTCCCTACCCTGCATTGCTCCTCTCCTAAATACTGAATCTTGGTATCCAATGAAGATTGTGCTTCTCTAATCATTCTCCAAACAGCACAGAAAAGCTAGCTTATCAAACTTGACCTAAAAAAAATACTCTGTTGCTGGTGCCAAATTTTCCCACAGAAGGATTTGCAGTGTTTTTCTATGTGAATAACCCTCTCAAAAAAAAAAAAAAGCAGAGCTTAAAGTGAAATGTTCTTCTTGGTCAAGGGTGTTCAGGACATGATTTTCTCTAAGCCCTCAATAATTATAATTCAGCTATGTTTTCAATCAATCAATAAACATTAAGTGTCCACTATATACCAGATATGGTCCTAAGTGCTATTTTACATGGAAGGGTACTACAGTTTAGAGAAGTAAAGGTATTTTCCCATTTATGAAAAAAAAATGATAAGAATAAGAATAAGAATGTGTCAGAAGGTGGATTCAAATATTGATTTGAAAACCTTAAAAACTTGAAATTTACAATATCCTGCCTTTTCCTACTTCTTTTCCCCTTTGGGACCCATCTTATAATATGGAGTAGAATTAAACTTCTTGCCAATTTTATTATGTACAGCTTTCTTAAAGCCTTTTATGTGAAAGAGCTGCAGAAGGTAAACATATTCACAAATTCTTGTAAGCTGATCACAGGACCACAGATTTAAAGTTTTGTAAGACCTTTGAGACCAGGCCTGCACTATCTGTGGCCCACAAAAGGATTTCAGGCAGCCTACCAAAAATGTAGAGGAAAATATCCTTTGTACATGGAGGAAATCCTTTGGTGGGTCACAGGTGTGCAGGACAATTTGAAACTCTGTAGTCCAAGACTATCATTTTACACATGAGTAACTGAGGACTGGAGAGATTCAATATATTGAGCAAGATCACATAGTTTATAAATTGTAGAGCTGGAAATCAAGCTCAGGTTCTCTGACTACAAATCCTTTTTTTCCCTCTATCCCTTACCATTTTATTTTACCTGAAAAAGTATTGTCACATTGGCAGAATATTTTGGAAATATGAATTTTTACAAAAGCTGAGTGACTATTTTTATCCTGTTTTCCCTCCATACCTTCAAAATTGAAGTTGTAGTTTGTATTATATAAGATGCTCAATAATGTTGTCTATTACTATAGCCATCCACATTCTATATCCTGCTTTCCAGTAACAATGTCAATGATTCAAATACAATAGTCTTTTTTAACTCCACTTAAATTGCATTTTCTGACATGCCAATAGTTACAAAAGAGTTGTTTGAATTATATTATTGCAAATCATTCCAATTGTTTTTAAAATCAAATTTAATTTGGGAGGAATCAGTTAACAGTCATATTCAACAATTTATCAGTATAGGGAAATGTAAATTCCACTACTTTGGTCTTTTTACTAATTATAAAGGTTCAATGATTTGTCTTTAAAAATAAGAGCATATATACTGAACATAGGGTATTTAATGGCCTCCATTTATGCTTGAAAACTATGAAATAATCCATTTTCAAGCATAGAATCTTAGTATGTACATTTGTGAACAATGGATATATATTTGAAAAGATAATTTATTTGAGTTCATTTTCATTTTGCATGTCATTGTTTCTCAATTAGAGTGACTAGAAGTCACATGACATACTAGAAGAGAGTAATGTCCTATTAATAAAACAAAATGTTTAATATGCTTTTCACTGGGATATTTTGTGTGATTTTTGAAAAAAATTGTTATAGATGTTAAATGATCAAAATATCTTGGGTAATGTGAGACTTAAGCATTTATTATTTATCTGTGCATACTCCAATTCTGTGGTGCATCACTACTTTTATCAATGTGGGATATTCAATGACAAAAACATCCAATGATAAACATCATTACAAACTCATGCTTTCTCATTCTTAGCAATTTCTACCTATGTCTGATCATAAGTTTGCCATAGTTGGTCTTAACATACAGGAGCTTTCTTCATGTTCTCTTGGCATTTTACAATTACCTATTAAGCACAGGAGTTTTCCATTTACTATTCCTCTTTCTAAGTGTAAGAAGCCTATTTTTTTCCCCATTGGATGGAAAATAATTGATCATCTATTCCTTTGATGTGTTTTATATCACCTCTCCAGCACAATTCATTATAATTGTTATCAATGATCAATATTATCAGCATTATTATTGTTACTATTACTCCTTCCTCATAAAGTATATGTGAACTTGACTGATGGAAAACTATCAGAAATATTTAATTACATTTCAATTATATGACAAATATTATCTGTAAGAAGACTTATTGCTAAACTTCTAAAGAATATTATTTCTAATAGCCATTTAAAAGTGATCTGTAAATGATACTGACTTACATAGCCAGAATGTCTTAGATGGGAAGAAAGGGCTAATATAACTCTCTAGCTAAATCATATTTACTCTGCAAGTATGTCTTCAAGGATAACCAGAAAATTTCTTTTATTTAGTTTAAGTCAGATATTACTTCAGATTTATCAAATTCTTTCCCTATATTCACATTCCTAATTCATAGCACAGTAGACCCATAACTCCAAATATTCAAGGTAAAAAAAGATCCACTTTTCCAAATCATTCATTCAATAACCATTTAAGGAGCAACTGAAAAAAAAATTATAGCTTAGGAACTTTTCATTTGCCCACATTTTTTTTTCACCAGAACATTAAGAAATATGACTCTCTATAGACATATTTCTATGTTTTGTTTGTGGTTGCTTTTAAGTTTTAGTGCATTGAAAACTGTGTTGACTTTAGAACAAGAATTTCACATCCCTCTTTTGCTATTTAATAAACATTTGACTTTAGGCAAGTTTCAACCTCTCTAGGGTCAGGTTTCTTGTTAGGCAAATATAAAAGTTGTCCTGGCTGACTTCAAAGTTCTCATGCAGCACTAAATCTATGACCTTATTATCCTATGACCTAGTCTCACTTCTAACATTATTTTTGTTAATTTTTACTCTTTTATGTCAATCACTTTAAAATATTAATAAATTAATTATCTAGAATATAAAGCAAAATTAATACCTGGTAGGGAAACCTAGTTGTTGTTTTCTCATTTGACATCAGCATCACACTTGATATAGTTGATAAATCTGGATTAGGTAAAATTGAATATTGCAAATATCTAACTGACCAGAGCATCACAAAATTTAAGACTGTTTTTCCTACTGCCATCTATCTTTGCTGTAGCATATAGACTCAGCCATGTTATTTTTAAAATTGAATTTAAAATTCAACTGGAACAACTTAAGTATAAATTAACTTTCTATTCTAAGTGCAATTCATCTAATTTAGCTAGTCCTTATCCTAAGTGTAGTAGGATGGTAGATAATTTTAATGATTTGTTTATGTCTAAAGCTGTATCCACATATAACACTTAGGGAATTATGAATATAAAAACTAAAAAGCAAAGGAAGAAAACAAAATACAATTAAATAGTTTTTAGTGGCCTATAAAGTACTTGAAAATGTCAATCATATAAAATAATAATGAATTAATTATTCCTCAAAATAATTTATATGAATGAAGATACTAATATTAATTTATTGGGAAAATCACCTTATTTTTGTTTTAAATATTTATTATTAATTTCAAAAGATGTTTTTAAATTCATGTATGCTATCTGTAGTATACCTCTTTGCAACCACCCTGTCAAAGTAGTTCAAGACAAAACAACAATGAATAGAAGCCTGAAAGCAATTCATTGAAAACAAAAATATATACTCCATGATACACTACCCCAATACGAAATCATCAGTATATTGTAGTCATGAGTAGAATTATTTCTCTGCCTATTGTTTCCAAAATACATCAACAGGATGGCTTCTATTCTTGTTCTGTATTGTTTTTAAAATGTGTCATCAGGAAATATGTACCCTTTTTTTGTCTACCTACCCCTGTAGTTTTCTGTGATGCTTGGGCATGTGTGCCTTTTCATACAGTTCCTCATCTATACCAGCCTAGGTCATCAGGAGTACAGCACTGTGTGAGTGACTCCTGTTTTTATATTTGACTTTCATTGGCAAGCAATTTTGATGCTAAGACAGCCTGAAGTGTCTGGTGATGAAAATCTTCCTCTCTTATTAGGTAGTGATTTAATAACTTCAAAGAATGTGTGCTTTAGGTTTTTCCTCTTCTAGCTTTCTTCCTTTCCCCTTATCACTTGCCTTTATTGATGCAATATGGGGACTAAGAATCTTCTTTTGATAGGATTATTTCCATTTGCCATTAAACTTCTCAACATTTCAAAAGATTGATCATTTTTATCTCAGGAGCTTTTTATCTCAAGAGCTTTTTGCTTGCCAAAATCAAGAGAATACATATCATCAGGGTGGAGTCAAGATGGGGACTAAAAGCAGAGACACACTTGAGCTCTCCTCCAAACCTTTCCAAAAACCTTTAAATGATGGCTCTAAACAAACTCAAGAGTGGCAGAACCCCCCCAAAAAAATGTAGTAAAACAATTTTCCATCCCAAGATAACTTAAAAGGTTGGCAGGAAAGGTCTGTTTTACCAGAGTGAGAGAAGAGCTCAATCTACTACAAGCCATGCCAGCGCAGACTGAGCCCCAGGAGACCAGAAGGCCTTGGGCCCCTGAAATAGTAGCAACAGTGGCAGTTTCCAAATCTCTCATCCCACAAACACCCAAGACAGCTTAGAAGGTCAGCAAGGAAGATCTGCCTCATGAGGGTGAGAGTAGAACACAGTCCAATGAAGAGCACACAAGCACAGCCCCTCGGCTACCCTTGGGAGCCACAGAATGAGCAGTAGAAGGGGCCGCTTCCATAGCACTCAGGCCATAGACATTAAGGGGGTTGAACAATTTCTCAGAAGAAGATTATAGGGGTCTCTTTCCTAGCATTAAGGAAGTCCTCTGTCAATCTGCCCATACTCAGATCCAGGTTAACAGTCCTGGGTGGCAATTTTAGGGTGAGAAGGAGCATTAGCACACCAGAGCTTGCGATCACAGTTGGAGCAGAGAACATCATCCAAATTCCATGGCAGAAAAGAGTGCTTGTGGTCACTCAGCAAAAAGCTCAGGCCAGAGAGTAGAAAACACCTCTCCTTAGATCATGCCACCTTGGAAGAACTGAAAACTTATAGGTCCTAGAAGTATCTCTGGACAAAAGCAGTGACTTCCTTGAGCTCTCCCCGAAACCCCTCCATGTACTCATAAAAAATGGCTGTAAACAAATTCTAAAGCAGCAGAACAAAAAGACAGAGTGAAACAAATTTCCAGCCCACAACAACCTGGATGTTTGCTTGGAAAGGTATAGTGCACCGGTCTTGTAGAGGAGTGCAGCACAGCTTGGGTATGCAGGCCACAGCAAACCTGGAGTAGGGCTCAGAGGACTGAATCATGAGCAGCTGTGGTGGTTGCCAGACTCCTCAATCCAGGAATTTCAAAGACAACTTAGAAGGTAAGTGAGAAAAGTCTGTTTCTCAGGTGCTGAGAGAGGAGCGTGGGGGCACAACTTCAGTTCCCTGAGAGGGCAGTACGGGGGGGCAGCTACCTCCTGAGCTTCTGGCCCCTAGACTGAGGGGGAATTCAGTGGCTGATCAGAGAGGGATTAAAGGGATCTCCTTGCCAGTGCTGAAGCAGGAATCTGTTGCTTTGCCCTTGCTTGGATCTGGGTCACAGTTCTGGGTGGTGGGTCCTTGGGTGAGGAGGAGCACTGGTGTGGTGGACCTTGAAGTGGCTGTGAAGAAGAAACCCTCCTCACAGTTACAGTACAGAGAGGAGTACTTGTGGTCACAGGGCAGCAAAGGAGTAAACACCCTGCCCCTTATCATACCACCTTGGAAAAACTGAAAAATTTACAGGTCCCTATAAGTGTCTCTGAAAACAGCTAAACAACCCCCCAAAGTTTGGGACAGTACATTCTCCACACTGGAAGCACACTCTTACCTAAACAAAGAGTTTAAAACTCAAATAATTGGCCAGGATCATGACCAAGCAGCACAAAAAGAGTCAGACTGTATTATCTTACTTTGGTGAAAAAGAAGATCAAAATATACAACCAGAAGAAGACAACAAAGTCAAAGCTCCTACATCCAAAGCCTCCAAGAAAAATATGAATCAGTCCCAGGCCTTGGAAGAGCTCAAAAGGGATTTTGAGAAGCAATTAAGGGAAGTAGAGGGAAAACTGGGAAAAGAAATGAGAGTGATGCAAGAAAATCACGAAAAACAAGTCAACAGCTTGCTAAAGGAGTCCCCAAAAAAAATACTGAAGAAAATAACACCTTGAAAAATAGCCTAACCCAAATGGCAAAAGAGGTCCAAAAAGACAATGAGGAGAAAATGCCCTAAAAAGAAAAATTGGCCAAATGGAAAAGGAAGTCCAAAAGATTACTGAAGAAAATACTTCCTTAAAAGTTAGAATAGAGCAATTGGAAGCTAGTGACTTTATGAGAAATCAATACACTGTAAAAGAAATCCAGAAGAATGAAAAATTAGAAAACAAAGTGAAATATTTCCTTGGAAAAACAGCTGACCTGGAAAATAGATCCAGGAGAGAGAATTTAAAAATTATTGAACTATCTGAAAGCCATGATCAAAGAAAGAGCTTACATATCATCTTTCAAGAAATTATCAAGGAAAACTCCCCTGATATATTAGAACCAAAGGGTGAAGTAGAAATTGAAAGAATTCACTGATTTCCTCCTGAAAGGGATCCCCAAATGAAAACTCCTAGGAATATTGTAGCCAAATTCCAGAGTTCCCAGGTCAAGGAGAAAGTATTACAAGCTGCCAGAAAGAAACAATTCAAGTACTGTGGAAACACAATCAGGATAACACAAGATTTAGCAGCTTCTACATTAAGGGACCAGAAGGCATGGAATATAATATTCCAGAGGGAAAAGGAGATAGGATTACAACCAAGAATCACCTACCCAGCAAAACTGAGTATAACTCTTCAGGGGAAAAAAATGGTCATTCAGTAAAATAGAGGACTTTCAAGAATTCTTGATGAAAAGACCAGGGCTGAATAGAAAATTTGACTTCCAAATACAAGACTCAAGTGGAATATGAAGAGGTAAACAGGAAAGAGAAATCATAAGAGACTTACTAAGGTTGGTCTGTTTACATTCCTGCATGGAAAGATGATATTTATAACTCGTGAGACTTTTTGGCAGTATTAGGGTAGTTGGAGGAAAAAAAATATGTATGTAGATAGATAGATAGATAGATAGATAGATAGATAGATAGATACATAGATAGATGATAGATAGATAGATAGATAGATAGATAGATAGATAGATAGATAGAGGGCACAGGGTGAGTTGAAGATTAAGGGGCCATATCTGGAGAATAAAACTAAGGGATGAGAAATGATTATACTCAGAGAAGAAGAAAGGGAGAGGTAGAATGGGGTAAATTATCTCACAGAAAAAAGAAGTATCTCTGAAAATAACTGCACAAAAAATCTGAAAGTTAGAACAATGTGCCCTTTATCCTGGAAGCAGAGCCCTATTTTTAAAAAGTGTTAATAGGCTGGGAAAATGAACAAACAACAGAAAAAAATCTTCTGAGCATAGAAAGTTATTATGATGACAAGGAACACTGAAACACACTCAGAAGAACATAACAAAACCAAAGCTCCTACATTAAAAGCCTTGAAGAAAATTATGAATGGGTTTCAGGCCATGGAGGAGTTCAAAAATGATTTTGAAGATCAAGTAAAAGAGGTGGAAGAAAAATTGGGAAGAGAAATGAGAGTGATGCAAGAAAATCATGAAAAAAGAGGCAGTAGCTTGATAAAGGAGACAATAAAATACTGAAGAGAATAACACCTTAATAAACAGACTAGATATAAAAAGGTACAAAAAGAGAAAGAGGAGAGAAATGCCTTAAGAAGCAGAATTAACCAAATGGAAAAAGAGAAGCAAGAGTTCACTGAAGAAAAATACTCCATAAAAGTAGAATTGGCCAAATGTAAAAGGAGGTACAAAAGCTCACTGAAGAAATTGCTACTTAAAAATTAGAATAGAGGAAATGGAAGCTAATGGCTTTATGAGAAATCAAGAAATAATAAAATAAAACCAAAAGAATGAAGAAATAGAAGTCAATGTGAACTATGTTATTAGGACAACAGCTTACCCGGAAAAGAAGACTCAGGTGAGATAATTTAAAAAATATTGGACTATATAAAAACTATGATAAAAAAAGAACCTACAAATCATCTTTCAAGAAGGAAAACTGCCCTAATATTCTAGAACCAGGGGGTAAAATAGAAATTGAAAGAATCCCCTGATCACCTCTTGAATGAGATCCCCAAATGAAAATTTCCAGGAATATTATAGCCAAATTCCAGAGCTTTCAGGTCAAAGAGAAGATAGTGCAAGCAGGCAGAAAGAAACAATTCAAGTATTGTGGACCCTCAGTCAGGATAACACAATATTTAAGACCTTCTTCATTAAAAGATGAGAGGATTTGGAATATGACATTCTGGAAGGCAAAAGAGCTAGGATTAAAATGAAGAATCATTTACCAACAAAACTGAATATAAACCTCAATGGGGAAAAATGTATATTCAATGAAATAGAGGACTTTTAAACCTTCTTGATGAAAAAATCAGAGCTGATAGAAAATTTGACATGCAAATACCAGACTCAAGAGTAGCATAAAAAGGTAAATAGGAAAGGGAAATCATAAGGAACTTAAGTTTAAGCTATTTGCCTCCCTACATGGGAAGACAATACTTGTAAATCATAAGAAATTTCTCATTATTAGGATGGGTAGAAGGCACATATATATATAGACAGAGGACACAGATGTGAGTTTGATATGAATGGATGATATCTAAAAAATAAAATTAAGTATGAGAGAGGAATGTGTTGGGAGAAAGAGAAAGGGAGTGGTTGATTGGGATAAATTATCTCACATAAAAGAAGCAAAAGAAAGCTTTTGCAGTGGAGCAGAAGAGAGGAGAGATAAGTGGAAGTGAGTGAACCTTTTATCAGAATTGGCTCAAGGATGGAATAACATATACACTTAATTGGGTATATAAATCTATCTTATCCTATGGGAAAGTGGGAGGGGAAGGGAATGAGAGAAGGGGGATGATGATGGAAGGGAGGGCAGATTAGAAGATGGGGCAGTCAGAAGCCAAACTTTTTGAAGAGAGATAAGGTGAAAGAAGAGAGATAATAGAATGAATGGGGAAGGGGAGGGGATATATTGGAGGGAAATAAAATTAGCAATATTAACTGTGGGGAAAAAGTGAAACAAGTTTCTCTGATGAAGGCTTCAGTTCTAAAACACATAGAGAACTGAGTCAAACTGATAAAAATAAGAGCCATTCTCAAATTGATAAATGATCAAAATATATGAACAATTTTAAAATAAAGTAATCAAAGCTTTCTTTAGCCACATGAAAAAATACTCTCATTCACTATTGAGTGGAGAAAAGTAAATTAAACTAATTCTGAGACACTACCTCATACCTATTAGATTAACGAATAGGACAGAAAAGGAAAATGATGGATTGGGCAGGAGATGTGGGAAAAACAAAACATTAATGTACTGTTGGTCGAGTTGTGAAGTGATTCAACCATTCTGTAGAACAATTTGGAACTATGCCCAAAGGGCCACAAATCCATAAATACTCTCTGGCCTAGTGATACCACTCCTGGGTCTGTATTCTAAAAGGGATTTAGAAAAAGAGAAAAAGAAAAAGGACCTATATCTATAAAACTATTTATAGCAGAAAAATATATGTATATGTGCATGTATGTATATATACATATATGTGTATAGATATATGCATACATATATACATATGCACACATATAATATATATGTAATTTTCCAGTTCTAAGAATTTGAAATTGATGGGATTCCTATCAATTGGAGAATGGTTGAATAAATTGTGGCATGTGATTTTGATGGATTACTATTGTGCAGTATATTCTCAGAAAAAACTTTTTTTGGTGGGGTGGTGAGGCAATTGGGGTTAAGTGACTTGCTTAGAGTCGCATAGCTAGTAAGCGTTGTGTGTCTGAGGTCGGATTTGATCTCAGGTCCTCCTGACTCTAGGGCCATTGATCAATCCACTGCACCACCTAGAAGCCCCAGAACCTGGAAAGCTTTCCATGAGCTGATGCAAAGTGAAATGTGCTGTGTATAAAGTAACAGTGATATTGTAAGATGTCAGTTTTGAATGACTTAACGATTCTCTGCAATGAAAGGATCCGAAATATCCCTGAAGGACTTATGATGAAAAATGCTATTCATCCCCAGAGAAAGAACTGATTGTGTCTGAATACAGTTTGAAGCATCCTTTTTTTTTATTTTACTTTTTCTTGAGGGTTTTTTTTGGTATATATTTCCTTGCAAAACATTACTATTATGAGTATGTTTTGCCTGACTACACATATATTAGCTGTATTCAATTACTTGCCTTCTGAATGCTGAGGGGGAGGAGAGGGAGGAAGGGAGAGAATTCGGAACTCACAATTTTAAAAATGAATGGAAATTTTTTTTCTACATGTAACTGGGGGAAAATAAAATATTATATAAATTTTCAAAAAAAAGAGATATCACATATCACTAGGTTATGGTAATTTAAAATCTTTATGTTTTTTTTCTTTAGAGGGAGTGTGGTAGCATAGTAGATAGATATATGGGCCTGGTGTCTGGAATAAATAAGTTCAAACTGACCTCAAATACTTACTAGCTTTGTGAATCTGATTAAGTCACCTAATTTCTGTATAACTCATTTATCTTTACTGTGAAATCAGAATGAAAATAACAGTGATGTCAGAGAAAGGGATTAAGTATTTTATAGAATCTACTATGTGCCAGGCACTGTTGTAAAACACTTTATAAATATTAATTCACAACCTCGCAGAGTTATTGCAAGGATCAAATGTCCTAATATTTGTGAAGTGTTTAGCACAGTACCTAGAACACAGCAGGTATGCAATAAATATTTGTTCCTATTCCTCCAATACTAGGAAAAAAAATAATGCCCTATAGTGTTCTGGAGCCAATAAAGCTATCAAATCTCTCCTTAAAATACTTCATTTTCCCTTAGAAAATACATGGGTTATACATATATATAGGTACATATATATATATATATGTGTGTGTGTGTGTGTGTGTGTGTGTGTGTGTGTGTGTGTGTGCGTATATATATATATTTCAAAGCAAGTGAAAAATCTGTACATTCTTCAAGTCATTGCACTCCTTTGTGAGAAACCATTCATTTAGAGAGGGAGGAGAAGAAGAAAGTTCCCTGGAAAGACCTGAGAGGTTTTTATTTGAATGTGTGTCAGGCATACATTAGCTGTTCAATAATTGTTGTATGAGGTTGTAATGATCTTACATCTCACCTGAGTTTTAGCAATTTCCTCCCTACATATACACATTCCCTTCCATACATATCCCTTGGGTATGTTTTCATTCAGGGCAAAGAAAGGCACATCTACTACTTTAAAAATTTCAAAGGTGTGGGTAACACTTGAACCTCATTTTCAGCAGAGCTGGTTTTGTGGGGGGGGGAAACAAACAATGAAATAAAGGAACAATTGATAAATCTAATTTAAAAAAAAAAAAACCAAATTGCCAGGGTCAAAATTGAAAGAGTGAATGCACAAACAACAAAAGTAAAATTAAAGCAAGTATTGGGAACTATGCCCAATTATATCCCAATAAAAGACTATTCTAATTGAAATTGATGAATATTTACTATTTCTATATCTATATCTATATCTATATCTATATATGGCCTTGATTAACAGAAGATGAAACAGAATACATAATAACCCTATCTTACATAAAGAAATTGAGTAAGCTGAAAATGAACTCCCTAATAAAAAATAAAATGCAAAAATAAACGATGACAAAACAAATACCAGGTGGATTTACAACTGAATTTGAGCAAAATTTTGAAGAACAATTAACTCCACTGCTCTGTAAACTAAATTAAAGATAAATTTAATTCTGAAACCTAAAACATGAAGAGCAAATACAGAAGAACACGACAGAGCAGTTTCCTTAATGAATATTGATGCCAAAATTTTAAATTAAATACTAACAAAGAGATTACAATAATATATCACAAAGATTATACATTATGACCATGTTGAATTTATATAAGGAATGCAGGCCTGATTCATTATTCTGAAAACTATCACATAATTGACCACATCAATAACAAAAAGAAAATAATATGATTATCTCAATAGATGTAGAAATATCTTTTGACCAAATTCAATATTCACTCCTGTTAAGAACACTAAAAAGCATATTAATAAATTAAAATGTTATGTAGTATCCAACTAAAACTAAGAACAAATGTTATGGGTAATTAGGATAAAATAAATCCAAATAAGATCAGTGGCGAAATAAGGATGTCCTTCATGATCATAATTATTATACATTTTACTAGAAATACTAGCTATAGCAATAAGAAAAGGGAAAAAAATGAAGGTATAATAATAGTCAATAAAGAACCAAAAGTATCCCTCTTTGCAGGTAATATGATAGGATACTTAGTAATCAGAGAGAAAAGGCTAAAGAGTAGTTGAGGCAATAAACAACTTTAGCTAAGTTTTAGAAAACAAAACAAATCCACATAAACCATCAACATTTCTATATATTACCCCATCCAAAAAAAGAAAAACAGTAGGAAGAGATAGAGAAAAATTCCACTTAAAATAACTGCAGACAATTTAAAAAACTTAATCATCAGCATGCCAAGATTCATAAAATAACTAAATAAGCATAATTTAAAAAACAATTTTCACACAAATAAAAACAGTTCTAAATAATTGGAAAAAATAATTGCTCATGGGTAAGTCAAGTAAATAAAAATGTATTTTAGAGAGTCAGAAAAAATAGTAATAACAAAATTCGTCTTGCAGGGCAAAAGGTCAAACATATCAAGGGAATCAATGAAAAAAAAATAGTGAAACACCTAGGCAGTAGTCATTAAAACAATTTGGTATTAAATATGGAATAGAATGGTTGATTAGTTGAATATATGTAATATTAAGAAACAAATAACTGTACTAATGTAATATTTAATACATTTAAAGATCCAAGATTTGGGGACAAGAACTAACCGTTTAACAAATAACTGCTGTTAAAACTGAAAAAAAAACAGTATGGCAGAAACATGGCACAGATCAACACCTCATACCATATACAAGATAAGGTAAAACATGTGTACATAATTTATAGAGCATGAGATCATAAGAAAACTAGAGGAGTAATGAAAATTTTACCTATTAGATCTATGGATAAGGGAAGTTTATGACTAAGCAACAGAAAGAGATGATCATAAAAGTCATAATGGATAATTCTGATTACATTCAATTAAAAAAGATTTTGCATGAGCAAATGAATGCAGCCAAAATTCATAGGAAAGCAGTAAACTGGGGAATAAAACTATAACAAGTTTGTTTTTTTTCTGATAAAAATATTGTTTCTGAAACATATAGGAACCTGAGCCAAATATACAAAAAAAAAAATATAGAAGCCTTTCCTTAATTGATAAAAGGTCAAATGATACAAATAGGCAGTTTTCAGAGGAAGTCAAAGATATCAATAATCTCATGAAAAAATGTTCTAAATCAATAGCAATTAGAGAAATGCAAATTAAATAACTCTGCAGTACCACCTCCCACCTGTCAGATTGACTAACACGCCAGAAAAGGAAAATGGTAAAAAATGACAAATGATGGAAGGAATGTGGGAAAATAGGTTCACTAATGCTTTAGCAGAGTTATAAACTAATCCAATCATTTTGGAGAACAACTTGGAACTATGCCCAAAGAGATATAAAACTTTGCATACCCTTTGAACCCATAATATTACTACTATGTCTGTATCTTAGAGATCAAAGAAAAAGGACTGTCTATCAATCTACACATACACACACATATGTATACATATGTGTGTGTATGTGTGTGTATAAACTGTTTATAGCAGGTCTTTTTTGCATTGCCAAAGAATTAGAAACTGAGAGGATGCCAATCAACCAGTGAGTGGTATAACAAGTTTTATCTGATTGTGATGGAATACTATTATGTTGTAATTAATGAGACTGCTATTATGTTGTAATTAATGATGGAGTTTGTTTTAGAAAAAGAAAACAAACAAACCTGGAAATACTTACATGAACTGATGCAAAATTAAGTGAGCAAAACCAGGAAAACATTTTACACAGTAATAGCAATATTGTAACAATTATCAACTGTGAAAGATTAGACAATACAATCAAGACAATGACGCAAGAAGACACTTCCATAGGCCCAGTGATGAAAAATGTTGTCTACTTCTAAAGAGAGAACTGACAAATTCTCAGTGTAGATTGAAGTATACTTTTTTCACTTGTTTTCTTCTTTTTTTAACAATGGTTAATAAGGAAATATTTTAATGACTTTATATGTATAACGGGCATTATTTCTTGCCTTCTAGATGGGCTTACAGAGGAACTGGAAAAGGAAAAGAATTGGAAACTGAGAATTAATATTAATGTTAAAATTTTTAAAAAAATCAAAAATAGTGGTGTTCCCTTACAAAAATATACATATCAATTAAAACAATCTTATTAGGCAAATACACACAAGACATTTACTTTTAAGCTAGTGTCCCATGATTCAATCTATGTTTTCATGTAAGTAGGAGATCCATCTTTTAATAGATCTCAGTCTGCTCACAACTTCTCATGCAATTTGATTTTTGACCATGCCCTTTTATAAACTTATTGATGAATTTATCTAGTGTTTTGAAGGACTTCAGATTTTCCTCCCTTTCTTTAATGGATGCTAATACCACATTCAGAATCCCCAGTTACCTTTCATTCTTCCTACATAAATAGCTCAATTAGTTGTCAAATTATATAACTTTTAAGTAATAGTGCACATACCACATATAGAAGGCATTGGTAATATGCTAAGGCCTGCTTTTGTGCAGCACAAATTTCTCCATTATCCATTACATCACTCACAGTTTCGATTCTTTCATAATAATGGCAATTTACAATTCACATTTCTTGGAGAATATTGGTGTAGAAAAGATGGGATTTTGTGTGAATTAGAAGGTTGAGATCATTTGGAATGTTACAATATTGGTTATCTGAAATCCAGCCTATTCTCTTCCTCCTATTCATTTCTAGACCCAATTTATTTTCCATCTGCAGTGCCTTCCAAGGATCCATGTGATAAAGGACTGGCTCAAAGTCATCCCACTGAAATACATATTATGATCTAGACCAAGGATGGGGAACCTATGGTCTTCTATGTCCTTGAGTGTGGCCTTTTGACTGAATCCAGATTTTCAGAAAAAAATATTTTATTAAGATTTTTTCTGTTAAGTTTTGCTTCACTCAAAAGGCCACACTTGAGGACCTAGAGGGCCACATGTGGCCTCAAGGCCACAGGTTCCACAACCCTGATATAAACAAAATAGACATCTATTCCTTATAGTTTGCTTTCACTGCCCTTTATCAATTATTACTGAATGTCTCTTATTAAGCCATGCTTTGTTAGAAAATTTATATGTAGAAGATTCCTTCTTCTATTTAGATTTTGTACAGAATAACCTCCATCAAACTCCTAAACAATTTTGTAAACATTTCCCTTTCTCATATCTCAATTGATATTGAAAATGAAAAGTCATGCCTGTTAAGCAATTTTATAAAACTTTAACATAGAGCAGGTATTTGCTAAACCTTGACAGAAAAAAAAGCTTTTGAAGATGAATTTTGCTCCACTGATAATGGAGCATATTAAATGCATAAAATATGTACAAAATGTTAAACAAAGATGGAAAAGGGTAAGATCATTTCCAAATAAAGGAATAGGGGAAGTGTTAATGGAAGAAGTTGCTTATTGCACACTATAAAATGTGGATAAAATGATATAATGAACAAGGTTGTGGAATAATCACTTTTTATGAATCTTCAGCTCTTCAATACACTAAAAATGATGTATCAGATTTAGGGTGATTACTTTTAAATCCATGAAAGAGACAGATCTTCTGCAAAGTAAATACATGTGTATATTTAATGTAAAGCCCAACAGCCTGTTTAAATTTTTGTCAAGATCTTCTAAGTAAGATATTAAATAATTCCAAGTATTTACATGGACTTTTTAAAATGTATATAAAGACTATGCTGGACTTAGAGTAAGGAAGATGTGTTGGAATACATCCTCTTATAATACTTGTATTTCTTGACCTGTGAAAGTTATGCAATCTCTCTTGTCAGGGTTTCCCCATTTCCAAAATAAGCAGGTTTTACTTGGTTACATCAAAGTCCCTTCCATTCCTAAATCCATCATCTATGATCCAAAGAAATAACCCTCACATTTTAAATATGCATAATCTTGGAAGAGAAGTATGACATAACCTGGCCACAAGGTTGGCACTTCTTTGTGTCTTTATTATAGTAAGATGTCAGTCAGAACTGTTTGGTATCATTTACTGAAAATCATGGATAATGCACTCTCTGAACCACAGTGCATCTTTAAGGTTAGAGTGAAAGGGAATTACTATGCTCAGATGCAAAGAAAGGCTCAGGAACAGCATGTTATTTTGATTTTATTCATAGACCTCAGGAAAGCATTTAACACCATCCACTACAGTGTGGTTTGGTGATGACTTTCTAATTTGGGCTACCCCAAGAAATCCATCAACCTCCCAAAGTCACTCAGTGATTCATGACACATTGTGCTAGAAGTACTTTGCAAACCATAATATGATGTGTGTATAAATGTATGTATATGTGTCTAAATACGTACATACTACATATATATGTGATTTTTTTAGAATGTGTGATAATGTCTGACCCATTTCCTAACATCAGTCAAATTATATGATTTTAGTTAGATCTCTCTATGAAGAGAAGCTCATTGATATGCAAAGGTCTGTAGATGCATATAATAGAATATATATGTATTTTTTTCAAATGCATTTTTCTTCTGACTCAGTGTGTTAGAAGATACATTGAAAGTTATGTATACTAGGGAAGAGCTATGCTGTTGTCTTTAAAAATCTCTTATACTGTGTTGTCTATAAGAATATCCACTATTTTTCAAAAAACATTTATTTGAGCACATACTGCATGTAAAGGCATGATTGTAACATGAAAGCTTAAAACTGTTCAAAATAGTTTGAGTGACTTTAAAATGATTTAATTACAAAGGATAGGTAGCTCATTCAGGAATAGAACTGGGAAGGAAATTATGCTGAAATGGGCAGCCTTTGGGCATAGAACTGGAAAATGCAGTTGGTATGCTTGTTCAGAGAAGAAAAAAATGTCATTTTCATGAACAAGGACAAACTATTACACATAATCTTTGGTCTCCTTCTTACAGCTAGCAACGAATAGAGTGAGAGTGGGCAGTGCATACACATGCAGCATAGAATATTTCCCATAATAATTGAAATAATGCTTTAAGATTTGTGTAAGGTTTGTGCACCAACTCATTTGAGACTCACAACCCTGTGAGCTAGGTATTACAGATATTATTATGTTAAAATAAAGAACAAAAAACTGATGTTTATACAAATTCTGACTTGCATATGGTCACACATCTAGTAAAGCTTGCTTTAAGTCAAAACTAAAATCCCACCTTCTACAGGAAGTTTTCCCCAAACTCTCATAATTAAATGTCTTCTCTCTATTAATTATTTCACATACACATACACACATATACACACATACAAAATATATAAATACATTCATATATGTGTATATATACACACATACATATATGTGTGTGCATACATACATATATAGTGTATATATACATGCACATATGCATGTGTATATACATATACATATATATGTGTATATATAATGGGCAAGATGTCAGTCAGAGATTTGTTTGGTATCACTTATTGAAAATCATGGAAAATGCACTCTCAGAAACACAGTGCATCTTTAGGATCACAATGAGAGGGAGCTGCTATGCTCAGATGCAAGGAAAGGCTCAGTAACAGCATGTTATTTTGGTTTTCTTCATAGACCTCAGGAAAGCATTGTAGGTAACTTGCTTCTGTATAACATATATATACAAGTTGACATTGTATATAATGTATATACATCATGTATATAACTATATAATTGTATATATGTATATGCATATATGTATATAACTTGCTTTGCATATATTATGTTTTCATTTCATCTCTCCATTACATTGTAAGGTTCACAGAGTGTCTTTTGCATATTTTTTTGCTTTCCCTAGTGCTTAGCACTCTGCCTGGCACATATAAGGCACTTAACAAATGTTTATTGATTGATAAATATTGATTCTTGACTCAAAGTCCAGCACTTCACTCATTACATTTCATAATAGCAACAAGTGAAGGTGACCTCAGGAAACTGCAGAGAGATTGGAGGTATACCCAGAGCTACTTTTTGAGGTGATTGTAGGTTCTTCTGGATTTCTCTGTTTCTCACCCCATCCACAGTGCTTTTAAAGAAGAAGGAGGAGACTCAGAGCACATAATTAGAAATTTAACTTTTCCATGGATTTAAAACTCATGATGGACCTAAACCTTCTGTGACAATATCCCTGATTTTGTGATAAACAGCCACAGTGCAGAAAACATTCCGTATAATGAGGAACACATAAATAACAACATTTTTTTTCAAGAAAGTACAACAGTTGAAGTCATCCAATGCAAAGGAGCAGAGTGTTGAGGGTGCTGGAAGGAAATGTTTCCAAGAAAATTGCAATCATCCCTTGATCTATTTCTTTCTTTTTCTCATACTACATTAATGCTGATATCAACTGAATTTGTGGCAAGTTATAGGATTGTGAAGGTCTATATTGCTCTTTTATTCAATGCAGTAACTATAAACAACCCCTCACTGTGGGCAGAAATGTCCGCTCTAGTGAGAAAATTTCCTTCCATGTATTTTGTGGTCTGACTACACTGTAGCTTGATGTGTTACAAGTGGCAATCATATTGTCATCAGCCTGTTTTTCACTGCTTCTGGTAGGCATACAAGTTTGGGAGCTTCCAAAAGAAAGTGTGGGAGAGAAGAGGTATTAGACTGACTACCAAATTCAATGTCTATATAGCTGTTGTGCTGGTCTCATTGTTATGTGCCTGCAAAACCAGGACAGCCTACCAATGACATTCCAGGAAACTGAATCATTTCCATTTGAATTGTCTTAGGAAGATTCTGAAGATCACCTGGCAAGATAAGATACCAGACACTGAGGTCCTTTGTAAAACTAAACTGCCAAGCATTTAAACTCTACTGCAGAGAGAGCAGATCCAATCTTGTCAAAAAACAACCTTGTAAAAAGACTTTTATATGAGCACAGGGCAAGTACTCACAAAGTTGTAAGAAAAGGTGATACAAGGACACTCTCAAGGTCTCTCTTAAGAACTTTGGAATTCAGGACTTCTAGGAGCCAAGGTGGCAGAGTAAGAAGTAAATCACTATAGCTCTCCCATGTTCACCTCCAAACAACCATAAAACAGCACCCTAGAATACATTTTGGAACAGAAGAACCAACAGAAAGATGGAGTGGAGTGGTCTTTTGCCCAGGAGACTTGAAGGATTAGTGAGAAATGTCCAGAAAAAGAAAAAGAAAAACAACAACAATAAAAAAGAATATAAGCATACAAAGTTATTATGGTGACAAGTAAGACCAAGACAACAATTTGAAAATACCTATGTGTAAAACCCCAAAGAAAAATGGGAAGTAGTCTCAAGCCTGGAAAGAACTGATAGAAGAGTTCAAGCAAAAGCTTAAAATTACATACGCGAGCCAGAAGAAAAAAAATGAGAAAAGAAATGAGAGTCATGTAACAGAATTATGAAAAAACAGACTCAGCTTAGAAAACTGTTTAAAAAGTAAAATTGGCCAAATGGAAAAGAAAGTACAAAAACTAATTAAGGAAAACAATACCTTAAAAATTAGAATTGGACAACTGGAAGCTAATGACTCTATGAGACATCATGAATCAATCATATATAATCAAAAGTGAAAAAAAAGGAAGAAAATGTCAAATACCTCATAAGTAAAACAACTGTCCTGCAAAATAGATCCAGGAGAGACAATATCAAAATCATTGGGTCATAATTGAAATAATTGAAAGCCATAATCAAAACTGTCCTGATATCCTGGAACAAGAGGACAAAATAGGCATTGAAATAATCCACCAATGACCTCAGGAAAGAGAATTATGGCCAAATTTCAGAACTATCAGGTCAAGTAAAAAAAAAATACAAGTCGGCAGAATTAAACAATTCAAATATTGGGGAGTCACGATCAGGATGACATAGGACTTGGCAGCTGCAACATTAAAGAATCAGTGATCATGGAACATGCTATTTCAGAAGACAAAGGAGCTAGGACTACAATCAAGAATCACCTACCTGGTGAAATTAAGCATAATACATCAAGGGAAAAAATGTTGTTCAAGGAAATAGAAGAACTTTCATAAGGAGAAGACTAAATCAAAAATCTGACCTCAAATATCAAGACCCAAGAGAAGCATAAACAAATAAAAAGGGAAAAAAGAGATTCAATAGAGCTAAACTGTTTACATCCCTACTTGTAACTCTTAAAAACTGTATCATTAACAGTATGGTAGAAGGCATATACATAGTCTGAGTTTATGAATATAAGGTGAATTTGAGGGAATGACATAAAAAATTAAGGGATGAGAAAGAGGAGTACAATGGGTGCAGGAGGACGGGAGAGTTAGAATTGAGCAAATTATCTCACATGAAGAGAAGAGATAGAGCTATTGCAGTGGAGGTGAAAATGAAGGGTAGGTCATGGGAATCACTTAAACTTTACTCTCAACAGTATTGGCTTAAAGAGGGAATAATATACACAATGAGTTGAATATAGAAACCTATCTTACCAAGTAAGGAAGTAGGAGGGGAGAAGAGTAAGTAAAGGAGGATGGGTGGGGAGTGACAAGAAGGAGGGCAGATCAGGGGAGATAGTAGATAGAAGCAAAACATTGGTGAAGTGGGAAAGGATGAAAGGTGAGAGAGGATGAACAAAAGGAAGAATAGAATGGAGGATATGTTCGCAGGTAGTAATCATAATTGGGAATGTGAATGGGATGAACTCTCTCATAAAACAGAAATGGATAGCAGAGTGGATCAAAAATCAAAATCTTACAATATATTTTTTACAAGAAACACATCTGAAGCAGAGAGATACGCACAGAATAAAGGTAAAGGGCTAGAGCAGAATCTATTATGATTCAGCTGAAGTAAAAAACAAAAAACAAAAAACAGTGATAGAAATCCTGATCTTGCACAACATAAAAACCAAAATAGACCTTATTAAAAGAGATAAGGACAGAAATTACATCTTGCTAAAAGGTACCATAGACAATGAAACAATCAAATTAGAAGAGCTAGAAATACTCTATGTGTCAAATCTATAGGCAGGGGAAGAACTCATGACCAAACAAGAGATAGGGAGCATTACAAAATGTAGAATAAATAATTTTGATCATATTAAATTAAAAAGTTTTTGTACAAACCAAAGAAATGCAACCAAAATTAGAAGGAAAACAGAAAGCTGAGAAACAATCTTTCAGCAAGTGTCTCTTATAAAGGAATCATTTCTCAAATATATAGACAATTGCATCAAATGTATGAGCATACGAGCTATTCTCCACTTGATAAATAGTCAGAGGATATGAACAGGCCAGTTTCAGATGAAGAAGTCAAAGCTATCTATAGACCTACAAAGAAGTACTCTAAATTACTTTTGATAGAGAAATATAAATAAAAATAACCTTGAGATACCATCTCATGCCAATCAGATTGACTAATATGACAAAAAAGGAAAATGGTAAATGTTGGAGAAGATATGGGAAAATTGGAATATTAATGCATTGTTGATGGAGTTTTGAACTGATCCAATCATTCTGGAGAGCAATTTGGAACTATGACCAAAGGGCAACAAATTGTGCATACCTTTTGATCTGGCAATATTGCTACTAGCCCTATATCCCAAAGAGATAATGAAAAAGGGAATATGACCCTCATGTGCAAAACTTTTATAGCACTCCTACTTGTGGTGGCAAAATAGTAGAAACTGAGTGGTGCCCATCAACTGAGGAATGGTTGAACAAGCTGTGGTGATGAATGTAATGGAATCCTATTATGCAATAAGAAATTATAAACAAAAACATTTCATAAAAACCTGCAAAGAGTAGTACAAACTGATGCACAATGGAATGAGTAGAGCCAGGAAAACACTGTACACAGTATCAGCAACATCGTTTGATAATCAATTACAAATGAATCAACTTTTCTCAGCAATACAATCACCTAAGACAAATACAAAGGACTCACAAAGGAGAATACTATCCATATAAAGATAAAGAACTGATGGACTCTGAATGCAGATTGAAGCATATTTTTTCACTTTATTTTTTCCCATTTTTTTCCCTCTTGATCTATTTTTTCTCCCACAACTGTGATGAATATGGAAATATATTTTATGTGATAACATATGTATAAGCTATATCAAACTGCCTACCCTTTTCAAAATAGAGGAGGGGAGGCAAGGATGAAGGGAAAAAAATTTAGAACTCAAAATCTTGTAAAAATGAATGCTAAAAATTTTCTTGATACGCAATTGTGGGAAAAAATAAAATTATTTAAAGCAAGAAAAAAAAATTTTGGAACTGACTGTGTGACATGAGAGACACTGGCACAGGACTGCCAAACATGGCCTGCCCTTATCAGAGAAGGTGCTGTGCTGTATGAGCAAAGCACAATTGAAGTAGCTCAAAAGAAAGATGAGATGAGAAGATTTAGAGAATTCACCCCAAACGTTCACATGGACTATTTGTACCCAACCTATGGTAAAGCATTCTGAGCTTGTATTCTCCTGATTGACCACAGTCAGACACACTATAACTTGACTCTACCATAGTGAGGTCATTTTGGTTTTCTTTGAGAGTGAAGGACAATGACCAGCCTTCTTGATGTGCTAATAATTTCAACCACAATTTTGCCCAAAATTCAAGTCATTTACGAGCATGGAATAAAATACTTCAGAAAAAATAACTCTCTATTTTTTAAGATGTAAAATATGTTTCTGTGTGTGCTTCTACTTTGGGAAGCATGCAGTGTTGAGGGAATTCCTGGATACAAAAAGAATTGAAAATATGAATATTTTGCGTCAGTTTTTTTCATGTATATTTTTATATTTTTTTAATCCAGGGATCATTCAAATAATGCAGGTGGGGTTGTCAAACAGTTATTCCATCTGGTCTGAAATCTCAACTCTCCAATTCACTACCCTATATGAACTTGAGTTATGTTAGTTCTTTAGATTCCCTGACTCAGTATCTTTCAAATGAATTGGTACACATTGCCTCTGCTGGGTATACATGGATATCATTCAACTTCCTGCATATTAGGATCCAACTTCTTTGTACCTGCAATACTCCACCTCCTTACTCTCGCCTCGTGCAGTCCCTCTTCTTTCTAAACACAGCTCACGCACCACCTTTCCATGAACTTTCCCAGATCCCTTCAATTGCATTTCCTTTCCTCTCAAAATACTTCACATTTAACTATTTTCTCCCCTATTTTAATTTGTTTTATATTTATTTATTCAGTATGCATTTACCTATGTAATCGATATGTCTTCTATTCATATTTAGAGATCTTACTGAAGAGGGATTGTTTCATTCACTGTATTTGCATACCTAGTTTCTAACAGTGACTGGCGTATGGTAGGCATTAATAAATATTTCTAGGCTGATTGTTATTGCATTCTTTGAACATCTTCACTAGATTCTTGAACACTAACGGACAGATTCTTAATTTCTAAAAATCCTTCTTGTCTGTTGCCCACTAACAGATAGAGCCTGCCACCAACACAATCACTAGACTACTTTGAAGCCTCAGATCTGTCTACTTAGATCTCTGGCCTCCTATACTTATGCCACTTCTCAGATTATTCTTCCTGATACGCTGAGTGTTCTTTGTTGATCTCATTTAATGCCTTAACCAGTGATCGTTTAGTTTAATCAAACAAGCATTTATCAAACATCAGATATGTTCTAGAAACTTAGCTGACCTAATATTGACTAGTGGGATCCTTTCAGCTTGTTGAGCAGCATTCATATGTATATGTTTTGTGTATCAGATGAATTTAGTGATTCTTAGATCTGTAAATTAAGAAACTCACATAGACATCTTTTTCTGACATTTTGTTTGGTTGGGTTTCATGTTATTCCTTTCCCTTTACAAATACATATGCATACATACATACACATATGTGTGTGTGTTTGTATGTCTGTAGAAAGTAGGTTCCTTGGAACCTACAGAGAGTAGGTCCAGTGCTGCATGTGTATATTGGGAAAATAAAATTGAATCCACTGATTGTCCAGACATATCAATGACACAGATTGCTAAACTTCAGCAGGACAGTGATAACATTTGTGAATGACATTGTGTAATTGTGTACATCATAATTCACTTTTAAGTCTTCCTTTTTTAATAATCTTATGCTTTGAACCCAGGGAAATGACCATTGCTTCAGATCTCTGGAGCTCAGAAAAGGGGAAGTATCTGACAGATTCAACTAATTTACAGAGCAATTCACCAGGCAGCTCATTTAACCATGAAATATGCATATATATATATATATATATATATATATATATATACACATATATATATGTATGTATATGTATGCATATATATGTGTGTGTGTGTATGTGTATGTCTAAATATATGTAAATATGTGTGTGTACATATATATAGATATGGATGTGTATATATATATATATATATATATATATATAGAGAGAGAGAGAGAGAGAGAGAGAGAGAGAGAGAGAGAGAGAGAGAATTGGTCTTGAAGTTCTTATGAAAAAATAGATTGGGGCAGCTAGATAGTGCAGTGGATAGAGCACCGACCATGAAGTCAGGAGGACCTGAGTTCAAATTCGGCCTCAGGCCAAACACTTGACACTTACTAGCTGCGTGACCCTGGGTAAGTCCCTTAACCCCAAACACCAAACCTCCCCACCAACAAAATAAAAACAAGAATAGATAGAACTGACAATCAGCCATGATGCATACTATGTTATGTACTGATAGCAAATATGAAGACAACCACATACACATAAAATTTTTATATGTGACACATCTGAAAACCATTACTGAATCCTCCAAAGTGTCAGTAAACTCTCCAGCAATGAACTGATTCACTAAGATTTAGAAAACAAAATAAAATTTAGTATTCTATTTGGAAACACAAGATACAAGAAACACAAAATACAAAAGCACAAGATATAACCATCAAGATAAATCCAAATGTTTAAAAGACAATACCTCTTTATCTCCTATGTTACTATGAGAACTAGCAGATAATATTTCCAACTTTAGCAATTTTATCAAAATTACCTCCAAGCTATGCTAAATACTAAATGGCCCAACTTTATTCATAAAAAAATTATAAAATGATCACTAGTGATTGACACATTACATATCATTGAACTAGATGAATGTAAATAACGACCAATAGCAGAATGTCCACATAGCTGCTGTAAGATGAGTTATGACAGGACAAAGGCAAATAAAAAAGACAGAAGAAATACTTTAAGTATTCTGAAAATATAGCCTCAAGCAACATGGAATAGAGTATAGATGTTTGGGGAAAGTGGGAGTAGAAATGTGAACTTCTCAAAAATCTACAAGCGTTTTAAATCATATTTGTATTCTTGGCGATAATTCACTCTTAAGTATCTTCATCTTGGAAAATAGGCAAAAACAAGCACAACAAGTTAAGGTAGTTATTATTAAGTTAGAGAATGTCTAGATGATAACAGATAGGAAGTTAAAGTCCCATGAGTCTTTGCTATATAAGTGTCATTGGTAGAAATAGGGCTATTTACATGAGGAAGAAAAGAGATTTGAGGAGACATAATACTGGTGTCAGAGGATAGAACCAAGAGCAATAATAAGTTGAAAAAAAGTAGATTTGCCTCAACATCAAGAAAATCTTCTTTAAAATAGTGCTGTTTATAAGGAGAATTGACTGCCCCAGGAGAGATTGGATTCTTCCTTGTTAGAGGTCTTCAACCAGAAGACAAATTATCAAGTAAGCTTCAGTGTGGGGTTCTTTTTTATTCTTCCCAAATCCCTTCCAGTTATAAGTTTATATGATTCTATGATTCTATCTATGTACAATGTATTAGATTTTGCATTGGATTTGGAATTTTAAGGGCCTGGATTTCAAATCTTACCTCAGAAAATGCATTAGGTGTAGACCTCAGGAAAATAACAATCTTCTTCATTTGAAAAATGAGAAAAATACCTATCTCAGAGGTTATTATGAATATAAATGACAAATTGTAATAGTATATAGGTGAAGCACTTTGTTAATCTTAAAATTATATTTAATTTCCAGCAATATTAAAATATTTCTCCTTGATTTTTTTCTCTGTTTTCATATCTAACCATATGTTACTGAACATAAATGTAGACTTTAGAAAGTCTTTGAGACTCCTCCACATTCCTGTATATTTCTCCCTCTGTTCTTCTTCCTCATTCCTCAAGTTTTTCCTTCCCCAGAAAATCTTCTACAGTGTTATAGCTCTTATTGTATATCCCTGACCTCCACTAATTGTACTCCGTTATTGTTTCTGTCTGGCACATTGACCAAGCAACACTCTGCTATACTTGTTCCTGTAACTCTTAATATATCTGGCCTCAAACACAGATCAGATTCCAACCCACACAGCCCTCTACCAGGACAGAAAGGCTTCACAAGAAAAGGAATTGTCATTTCCTCTGAAGCTACCTGCATATCATCTTCCTTCACACCTCCTACCACATACGTGAATACCTTATAAAATGTTATTCAGAGGACAATAATCAAACAGCCATTGCTATTTGACTCCCTGGCCACCATTCCTTGAGAAGTGTTATGGCATTGAGATGTATTATATCCCCTATTGTACTCCCACCACCCTATATCTCTGATGTTACAAGAAGTACTGCTCTACATATTTTAGCATATATGAAATATGTCTTTGTTATCTTTGAAATTCTTATGCCTAAGAATGTGAAAGAGTATAGATATTCTATCCACTTCCTTAACATAGTTCTAAATGGCTTTATGTAATGCTTGGATAAATTTCCAGCTCCTCTAACAATGTATTAATGTACTGGAAACAAACAAACAAACAGTAAACCCTCCAATATTCCTGTCTGTACTAACCTTTGCCAATCTGCAAGCTGTGAAGCAAATTTTCTGAGTTTCTTGAAGAATTTATTGAATGACTATTTTCTAAAAGACACCATGCTAAGCACTATTGATACAAGAACAAAACATAAAATAAAAACACTTGAACAAAACAAGCACCCCTCTCCCATACACACACAAACACACATACATATTTTCCCTGAAAAGCAATTATATTCTACTGGCCAAGGAGAGAGGGGAGCAAATGTGTCATTTAAGCATATAAATATATACAATGCAATTCAAAGAGAAAAGGCTTATCAGAGGAAGTGGCATACCAGATGAGCCTTAAGACCCATACCCTTTCGTAACAAAAATCTTCCTCAGTGATAGTCCTAATGCTTCTTTTATTTTTTCCTATTCAATTGCTTTTAACAAAAAATCAACAAATATAAATAATAAAAACCTACACAATTACATTTCACAAGTAATTGTTGAGACTACTAATGGTTCCCTGGCCCATAAATATTGATTTTATCAGTACACAAGTAAGTTTCTGTGAGATGAACTTAAGATGCTTCAGTCAAGCTAGAAAAGGAAACATAGAAAGCATACAAACAACTGTACAATACAAGTTATATACAATGTAAATTTGAAGTAATCTCAAAGGGAAAACTGAGAGTTGAGGAGGGCAGGGCAAGAACAGAGAATACAGCTAAGCAAGGCCTCCTAAAGAAAAGCCTCCTCGAGAAGGTGGAGTTGAGCTGACTCTAGAAGGAACCCAGTGAGGCCAGGAGGGAGAGGTGAGAAGGGTAAAGATTCCAGGTGTGGGAAACAATCAGTAGAAAAGCATGGAACTGAGAGATGGTGTGTCATGTGTGTGGAAATTCAAGTGATCCAGTGCAACTGTCTTGTAGTCAAGAATGAATAATATTATGAAATCTTCCCCCTTTTTATAATGCATCTCCAATTTATTTTACTTGAAAGAAAAGACAAACCAATTCAACACCCATACCTGCTGCCATGATTCATTAGCATCATCGTTTTACTGCATAATTTCTCTGTGACATTTCCCAATGTCTACCTGAGACAAAGTAGGCCAAAATGAATTCAACCTTTAGCATGTAGCTTTGGTTCTGCTACATATTTCCAGCTTACAAGCAGTTCAACAATTCCAAACCTTGGCTCAGACAGATACTGAACCTTCTTTGCCAGCTGATAAAAATTCTACATGAGAAAAATGGCCCTGATATACTAGAAAGCATATGCTTATGGAAGCTTTATTACTAGACACAAGAGACACAAAATACATTATTATATGTCTTTGTCCATGTCAAGGATGATTCATTAATTAAAGCTCAGCAGGCAGCCAAGGCTAAGCAATTACTTTGGTAAAGCCTTTGAAGAGGAGGAATACAAAGAAATATTTATCTGTTCATTCAGGCAGCATATATTTATTGAGTACATGCTATGTGAAAGGCGCTATGATAGGTGCCTTGAGAGATACATAGATTATATGGTTCTTACTCTTAAACAATTAACAATATTGTAGGGGAGATTACACATTTAAAGTCCTCCAAGATCTGGCATTTCAGATACTTGACATTCTAATCTTTATGTAATATAAGCTCCTAGAGGGCTAGCACTTGCTTGCTTGCTTATATTTGTAACCCCATCAGTTATCACAGAGACTGAACTCTCATACACAGACAGACATACAGACACACACACACACACACACACACACACACACACACACACACATACAAACAGAAATATTATCTTATTTGATCTTCACAACAACCCAAGGTTCAACCCAAGATCAAACAAGATAATATTTGTGAAGTAGGTATGATTATTTATACCCATTTTACAATTGATGAAACTGAGGCTTTACCCATTTTAAATATCAGGAGACTGACACAGCTAGCTAACTTTCTGAGGCAAAATGTGTTCTAAGTCTTCCTGACTCCAGAGACAGGACTCTTTCTACTGTGATACCTAGTTGTCACATTACAGCAGCATGAACAGTGAATGTGTGAATGAAGGTCCACTTTCTAGAGAACACGCAGTATGCTTTACCTGGTACCAATCTTCATAATGCTTGGTGAGCTACATATGGAAATGTTTGACAGAAGGAATATTTCCTTACCTACTCCAAAGTTTGTACAGGTAATCTCTGTTCTCTTTCAGCCAGCTGAGTGGTGATTAAAAGCCATTGAGCTGTAATTGAGCAAGCATATAAAAGACTTCAACAGATGAAAACTTTTTTTCTGTGGTGGCTTTGTAGTGATGGAAGAGTAAATGCACTGGAGCTCCAGGTAGGGAAAGAGATATTGACAATCAGAATGTGCAATGTTACCAAAGTTGTTTTATCTCCCCATCCAGGCTGCCATGTGGCTGTGAATATGTGGTGCAACTTTTATTTCTGTCTTTTTTGTTTGTATTTTATCCTGATCTTAAATGAATGGGTATCAAAAATAGAGCAAAACATGTATGATTTTGTAAACTTCGAAAGGTCAGAAAAAACTTCAAAGCCTAGTAATTGAAGTGCATTGTGCAGGCAAGATCCATTAGGATCAAACCACAAGGAGTGACTGACTTGAATCTATCCAACCAGGAATCAACTCTGCAATCAAAATATTGTGTAGTGAAAGGAAGAGAGTGACTTAAAAAGTAATCCTGACTTACCTGAAAGTGAACTTTGTGTGAGGAATACAATTCACTTTAGAATCCAATCTCCTCAGGGGCCCAGTAGATGTAGAAAGGAAACAGCATGTCCTAGTATGGGGGAATATCAGGCTTTGGTATAATTTTTCAATAAAAGTAAATTAGTAAAAACTATTTGTGTTAATTTGTTGACTATATCAAGAAGAAATCAACTGGTCAGTTGGGGAGATGTTTATAGGATATTTACATTAGGAAAATAATGGGTGGGGCCTCATAAGTAATAATATTAGGAAATTATTTTTAAACTTTCAGGATTACTCAGAGAAACGTAAGCTAACCAAGCTCTGGGGAATCAATCTGCCAGTGCAGTTATAGTTTGGGAAAGTGAATCAATAAAACAGAAGTTATAATTTTGGAATAAAATGGAAGAGAAGAGACTCAATGAGAAGAAAAAAGTAAAACTCCAAAAATATGCAACACCACAAAATACTGCTTAGAAAAAGGTACAGTAAAAGAAAAATGACTGATATAAGAAATTAGAGATAAAGCAGAAAATTGAGATTTTGAACTGTGTTTAACATAGAGGGAGAACAGAAAGGACAAAAGGGGGAGAAGAAATAAAAAATCAAAAAAGAAAAAAAAATCATAAATAATCTAAAGTTAACTCTAAGTCTAGGGAAAAGGTAAACAAAAAGAGGTAGGTGAGGGAAAGAATGCCTGGGGGAAGAGAAGAGAATAAAAAGCAGTTTAAGTAAAACTAATCAAAAGGAAAAATGCTGACCTAAATGGCTGGGGGAAAAGTATTAAATTAATTTGTAAAATGAACTAAAGAAACAATGGACAAAAATGAAACTTAATATCCATAATTTGAAATATTAATTAACTAACAATATCCAATGAAGCAAAAAAGTACATAATATATAAGAAAAATAATCCCACTATCTATTGTTTATAAGAACATTTACAAAGAAAAAAAGCATTCAAAATGAAATATTGAAAAAAATTGCTATGTATCAGGTGAATCCAAAAAAGCTAAAGTTTTAATTATGCTAACCTAAAAAGCCAAAATAAAATTTAATAAATTAATATCAATAGACATTAAATTATTATATTATACTTACAGAAGCCACATTCAATGAACTAATATCAATGGTGACTGTTTATGTATCAAATATCATAACATAAATATATAAAGGAAAAGTTAATTGAACTGTAGGATAGAAGGAAAAACAGGAAGGAGGGAGGAAAAAAAGAAACACACACACACACACACACACATATATATGTATATATATATATATATATATATATATATGTATATATATATTATTATATATATATATTATATATATATATGTATATATATATATATATATATATATATATATAATATATATATATATATATATATATATATATATATATATGGATGTAGATATGTAGGCCTATTGGTGTAGTTATCTAGACAGATAGTCATACAATACTAGTAGAAAACTATAATATTCTCAGACCTGTACAAATCTAAGAGTAACATAACCTAGCAGGAAAATATAGAAGTGAATAAACTATTTTAGAGTTTAGATCTCAAAGCCTTACAACATTTTGTGAATGAAAACATTAAGGAAAATTGAAATTTCTTGGGATGTCATACCTTTACAAAAACAAGCTATGTGCTAGGGTATAGATAAATAATAAAGAATGTTCAAATGTTCAAATACCAAGCACATCCATAACAGCCCACAAAGAGATAAAATAATAATTAATACAGGAAGGAAAAACAAGAGACAAGCAAAAATGCAGAAACAAATATAATATTCTGAGCAATGAGTAATTAAATGTCACAAAATAATTAATTTTTAAAAAACATCAATAATAATTAGACAAAAGAGCAAAATTTCTGGTGTATGACTAGAATAGTCCTTAGACGAAAATGTGCTAACCTTGAGAATAAACACCAACAAAATTGAAATAATTAAGAAATCTATTCAATTTTGAAGAATTTGAAAATCAACTAATGAGTTCTGACATAACTAGAAAAAAGAGTAAAGCAAAAATTTGATGAGAGATAGATCAATTGGAAGACAAAAACACTATAGAATTGATAAAAAAAAAGCTAGTACTTTCAAAAATAAATGATAAACCTTTAGCCAACCTGATTAAAAATAAGGCAGATGGAAATTAAATAACCAAAATATGAAACTGTGAAAAAAAGTAAAAACAAGCATAGAAGAATGAAAGGAATAATCATAACCTGCTATATCATTATCTAAGTGACCCTTAGCAAGTCAAATATATAGTTACGTGATAGAGGGAGGGAAGGAGAGAGACGGAAAGAGAGAGAGAGAAAGGAGAGAGAGAGAGAGAGGGAGAAAGAGAGAGAGAGAGAGAGAGAGAGAGAGAGAGAGAGAGAGAGAGAGAGAAAGGAGAGAGAGAGAGAGAGAGAGAGAGAGAGAGAGAAAGGAGAGAGAGAGAGAGAGAGAGAGAGAGAGAGAGAGAGAGAGCACTATTTAAAAGAAATATGAAAATATGAAATACCAACTAACAAAATGTCCAATGTTGATCTTAATTAATTCACTTTCAGGAAATAAACTAACTGTAAAGTAACTACCAAATAGAGGCTAGAGATTTTTTTTGGAAATAATGAATGAATGAATAGTAATAATACATATAATAATATAATAATAAAAACATAAAAATAAATACAAATAAATGAATATTTCAGATGGGTTTATAAGATAATTATGTCAGACTTCTAAATTACAATTACTAGTACATCAATTATTCTCAAAAAATGAGAATTCATTTCATTGATACCTAACTCAGGAGAGGATAATGCAAAGAAAGAGAGCTGTAAGCTATTATTGATGAATATCATCAGTTCATACATTTTAAATCAACTACTAGTGAAAGGACCTCAGAAATTTAATCTTCAAACCATTTACTTTGGATAAGTAGAATTTATACCTGGGATATAAAGGTGGTTCAACATCAAAAACCACAATTAATTTAGTCATAATAATAACTCTTAATAGTCAGGTTATTTTTTTTTGTTTTCCTATTTGCTCATTTTCTAGCCTATTTCTTAACTTCTACCTTTGTGTTAAAATTGGACTCTGTTCTTGGGGTGGAAGTGGCATTGTCCCAGTATTTTTGGGGATAATTCTGGGGGTTTGTAGGCTCTTGGTGCTTCTCAATTGGCATGATATGTGGTCCCTGCTCTTCTAGTACATTCTTTGCTCTTTACCCACTAAAGGACCTTGTTCTCTTGGAACTCTAAATGCTAGCACTCTTCTTGGCCCTGGAACTGTTGCTCAGAACTGTGTGTGGGCAATGCAACAAGGTCCTGAACTTAGCACCAGCAAATGTTCCTCCCCGCCAGATTTCTTTCTGACCAGTTTTCTGACCTCCTTGCCATCTCCAGGCTGGGAGATCTTGAAACTGTTGCTGCTTCTGATGCAGCCATGTCCAAGGCCCTGGTATGGGCAAGCTGTATGTTTACTATTCAGAACATTAGTTCCTGAGCAAAAACAGCCAGTATGATTCTTATTTTAACAAAAGCAGTCAAGATAACACCATTAAGGCTTAATAATAGATCATTTACTAAGCAACAAACTAAAAGCAAGAATAATCACGACATAACTGGCCACCTTTATGATCTTAGCGAAACCTGAGATCCAAAGACATCCAAAATCTGCAGAGATTTTAAGGATGCTCTCTTGTCTGAGCCTTCTGGCACTGTTGGAATGTGCAATTATTCAGGTACTCTGAGAGGTTTGACTCTCTTGAGCGACAGGTGGCAGTAAACAGCAAGGCAGAAAAAATTTTAGGGTTTTTGACCTTCCAAGCAGTAGGTAGCAATAAAGGACAAGGCAGCCTGGCTAGCCTTTCCTCTCAAAGCTGTCTCTTCAAACAGTGTACAATTCATCTTTCCTCCAATCAGCCGTTTGAACAACAGAGCTTTGATTCAATCACATTAACACCCACAAGTGGCTGAAAACACAATCATGTTTTCCTCTAGTTAGGCTATCTTAGTCAGTTGGAATCAATTGTTTTCTTTCTCTTGTGGCTTAACAAATGCATCAAAACTGGGTCTACTGTTGAGTAACTCACCTCTAATTTAGGCTGAGAAACCTAAATTAATATTTCTATCACATCTTTTAGAAATAAGCAATGGACAATTGTCCTGTTGTTATCAAAATTATGCTTTCTTTGGCATGTCCCAGATATCTGTCTGAAACTGGTTTGTTAAAGCAAATGCCTTCAGCACACACAGTTAGTGGCAGAGGATGAATCTGGGCTTAGATATTGCAGTCTATAAACCCACCACCATATCTACTACCTTACACTGGCTACACTGACTCTAATGGAAATATGACAAATACACAGTTTCAGCTAAACTAGGAAGGATATATACTAACTAGAAGAGAAGGAGGAAGTAAAGGCAGCAGTTTGATATGAAAAATATGTTTTATGGAAAGCAGTTAACAGAGATTATGCATGGGAGAAAAAACATGCATTTGTGGAAGAATTAATTCACAATGAAGATATTTTTAAATGTCTCAAAATTTTCTTTAACAAGCTTGGTAACAAAGAATGAAAGGTATATATTTATGTAACAAGAAAACTATATGGGACTTAGGTTCACAATCTAAAATCAGGTCAGGAAACTTCTATTTAAGCATTTTGAAAGTGAGTATGTTAATTTCATATTCATTCTTCCCTTTAATGGTCACCTAGGTTGAGGTCCTTATGTAATCAGATGTGAGAGACTTGTGTAGTCAGACTGAGTGATGCTATATTTTGTAACTTGGCAGTTTAAAGGAGCCTGGGGGAGGCTTACCATTGAGAAGGGCATCCATTAGGGAACATTAGCCTTGTGGGAAAATATTTCTAAGTGATGTAATAGGCTAGTCAATATCGGGGGAAGCTATTGCTGCACTTAATGTTGAGAGTGCTGTGAAATTAGCAAATGACAATGCACAGGTTTCCTGACTGCAAAAAAACAAAAAAAGAATTCAAAACAGAAGGGAAAAAAAATCTTAAAATAATCATGCACATGCATTTTAGTTACATTTCAAAAAAAGGGGGCGACATAATAGATCAGAGTACAGATTTTATCATGCATTAGAAACTTTAATCCATTTAACAGATTTTTATTTAGGGACAGCATACAATTAGCAAAGCATTGTTAAAGATACAAAGAGTAAGACAATGGTATTGCCCTCTGGAACCATCCCAGTTTCTTCCCTAAGCATCTCTACAATAAGAAAAGTATAGTGGAAGATAAAATAAATAAATAAAACATAGATATTACAGTCCATAACTATACCATATCTTTAACACACAAAGAAAAAATGATCATTTTCCCAGGTCTGTTATTTTCCCTTTCATGTGTATGAGGACATACTATATAAAGAGTGACACATATTTTGCAAATGATAAAAAGAAGAAAAAAATGGTTAAAGGAAAATAAATCAATATTAATTTTGTTTGTGTTCAGAATTATGATTTCATTATTAAGGAAAAACTTCATTTACAAGTGAAAACTTAAGTGTGATGACTTCTTCCAGGAATTCAGAATAGTAAATTATGTTTTAGTTATACTCTTAGTGAGGTACCTATAGCTCTCAGAGGATAATTTGTTTGCCCATGGCCACACAGGGTTTCTATAACTCTGAAGCAGGAGAAGAATCGTATATCTCTGAAGTTTTTCTTCTATCACCTATGTAACTGTATCTCTCCATACCCATTTTCCCCTTGTAAATATTAATTTTTCATTTATGGTAGTTTTTTAAATATTTAAAACCATGAGAATTATAATAAACCAGATCAGAGAATAATAGAAAAGCAAAATGTTGGAGCTGAAAAGAATATTTGTTGTTGTTCAGTCATATCTAATTCTTTCACGATCCTGTGGGCCTCTGTCCATGAGATTTTCTTGGCAAAGATACTGGAGAGGTTTACCATTTTCTTCTGCATTGGCAAACAGAGGTTAAGTGATTTGCCCAAAATTACCTAGCTATACAATTTCTGAGGCTGAATTTGAATTCAGGTCTTCATCACTCCAAACCCAATATTCTATGCACTTTGTCATCTAGCAGCCCCAGAAAGAACATCAGGAATCACTTATATTAACTCCTTTCATCTGTCAGGCGATCTAAATGTCACCTTCCTTCAAGTCTCTGCTTAAGTCTCACCTTCTGCAAGAATCTTTTCCTATTTCTCTTGAATGTTGGTGCCTTCCCTCTGACACTATCCACAGCTAATTCTACCTATATATTATTTCTATGTAGTTACTTGCTTGTTGTGTACACTACTAAAATGTGAGCTCCTTGGAAGCAAGGAGTGTTTAGGCCTTCATTTATGTTCCTGGAATTTAGCACAATCCCTAGTTGCTTAATCCCCAGTAATTGCTTAATAAATGGTAGTTCACACACACATATACATATATACATATACATGTACATATATTTATATATATATATATATATATACACATATATATGCATATATACATACATATACATATACATATACTATATATACATTATATATATCAGGCTAACATCTTACTGCTGATGAAGAAAAACAAAACAAACAAAAAACAAGAAAATCTCAAAGTCAAATACAGGCAAAAATGAATAAACAGGCACATGTATATTCTGACCTATGGAATAAAAAGTTGCAAATTGAAGTATGTAGGGTGGAAAGCTCACAGAAAAGAAAAATGAAGGAATAATTGGAGAGCATCTTATACATGGTTTTGACAAGTCTATAGGGAAACCCTCAAAGATACTCAGGCAGTCTATCTGCTCTGACTAATTTTAATTGTTCACAAATTAGGTTTCAAATCTATTTACTTGGTTTTAGCTTCTAACAAATGAACATTTTAGTACACAACTGAATGAACTCCTGGGAAAAGTTTGGATTTTGATGTTTTAAAGATTGACATTTTTCCCCAAGTAAAACTGCATCTTCTCTGAAAAAATAGCTTTTCTTACAATGGAAACATTTTGGCCCATAAAATTTTACCACCAAAAATGAGATATTCATTTTGAACTTTTCATGAAATTGAGAACAGCATAAATGTTACATATTGAAATCTCCAAATACGCACTTAGAAAATAATCCTGAATACCTGATATTATACCATGAGGGCTCAATGTCAGGAAAAGTCAAAGGTCTAACAACAGCTTTTGAGGAAAAACTTAAAGTTCTGTTTTCCTTTCCTTATAAACTTACCTCCCCAGACAAGTTTTCTGGTTCTTCTTGTTGAAATTAATCAGAAAATTTATGGACAATATTATATTACTATAACCTTTCTATGCTATTCTCATTAAATATTAAACATTTTCAACATAGTTTTAAATTTTTATAGTTACTGAATCTACAAAAAACACTTCATTTTCGTCATCAAAAAGATAGCATGTGTGTGTGTATAATATATATATGTATATATATATATATATGTGTATATATATACACATATATATATATATATATACATATATATATATATATATGTATACACGTCATTCAGTAGATAAACACTTATTAAGCACCTACAATGTTCCAGGGACAATATAAAGCACTGGTGAATGTATACCATATATATACACACATACATACATACATACATACATACATACATACATAAATATATATATACACATATATATATACATATATATGTATATTTTATATATTAATTTACATATATAAATTTAAAGTTTTGCAGATTCTACAAACAAGACATATTTTGAAAAGTTAATCAAAGGTTACTATTTGGTTAATATTTAAAAGATGTCAGAGTTTATGTAAGAATGGCTTTCTTCAACCCATAAGCAAAAATAGAATAAAAGAGAAAACAACCATCACAACAAAGAATGACTTCCTATCTTCAAAGGAAAGCTTGTTCTCACAAATCTTCCGAAGTCCATGGAATTCTCTTAACAAGGATTTTGAAGTAGAATTTACTAGGCATTGCCTCCTCTCTCAAATAAGAAAACAATCCTGGCTGAAAAATTCCAATATTCCCTCAATGTAAAAGGCCAACAAAATGAAGTTCAGACAAATTTTGCTAAGTGTTTCTTTCTACACAGGGCACAGCAAAATTTTGTATATGTCCCTGCAAGTGAAAATGATACAATTTTACCCCACATGGATCCTCTCTTGCAATTCGAGTTTACTCTGGGTCCATTCTTTGAGGGGCAGGTTTGTGACATTTTAGTCCACGTTCTCCAGTATTGTCCAGCACCATGACAGATTAGGAGAATCTCTCTTCTCTGCCCTTGGTTTGAGCACACCCCCTCATTGTGATTCTCTCAATTTTAGGGGCCTAGTAATTACCACCATACTTGCATCTAACCACCTAACATCAGATTAGCATTTATAAAGAACATTTACTTCAATGATAGAGAAAGAATAAATCCACAAGCATTAGCTCCAAAATGTTTTGGTCATTATTCTCACCTATACTTCTGTAGGTGATCCAGGTGTTAGAAGTGCTAACAGTTTGGTTCCCATAGAATTGATGGTAAACAGGACAGAGGGAGATTGGTTTATTGGTTTATTGTTTTACACAAATATGTAAACAGGACAGAGGGAGATTGGTTTATTGTTAACACAATTATGTAAACAAGATGAGGGGGAGATTGGTTTTCACAGACTCTATAGAAACAGTAGATATTGCATTGCAAACACAGATGTTACAAGGGGGCATGCAGGAATGTTGGGACAAGTTGGGGGTTAAAGCCAAAGAATCCTATATAACTGCTTGCTCTGCTTCTATATATGTGTGTGGTTCCCATGAGGGAACACCCAATTCTCATGAGAATTGACAATAAAGGTATCTCTTCTCTCGCTCCACAATTGTGATTTTGTTGTTACCCAGCTAACTTGTGTTCGGGGAATTCACCGAGCCTGGTCTCGGGCTTAATTCTCAATGGAGTCTGGGTTGTTTTTTTTTTTTTTATAACACAGGCATTCTACAAATCCCCATTCCAATAGGATTGTCCAACTAGAATAGGAAATTCAGAGATTGGGGACTAAATCCCAAATCAAATACGATTACCCATTTAATAATTTTAAATGATATTGTGTTCCTTCCATTATCAAAATCTGCTATTCAGTTCTTCTCTTTCCCAGATTTCAGGCAAATAGTTAAATCAAATTGTTACTACTAAGTTTTCTTAGTAGAGCATCAAAGTAAGGATTGGGGGATGTTTCATCTAAGTTATAGTTAAAAGTTATTAACTATCCCTGGTTCACTACAAAGTGATGAGACAATAGGACATCCTGCCATTTTGGTATTTGTTTATAATAGTTTTCAATACTCATGGTTCTATATAACAATGAACTTCTTTTACCACGTAGTGAATATTTGTTCTACTGAGCCCCATGGAAGGTTGGGTGGCTTATGACTATGATGCTGATCCCATTACTTTATTCCCAGGTAGATTTTGGCAGATGGTTGGAAAAGTTGATCTAGAGTAGAAGAGGCAATGACAGGTGCTCCTGCTTAAAAAAAAAAAAAATCTCCCACACACAGTTGCATCAATTAGAAATTGATTTGGGTTAACACGATCCTTTTTCAAAATGCAAACTTTCCCCCAGGGAGTTTAAACCTCATGCAAATCTTCCTGTGAATTATGTTAATCAGAACAGCTGAAAGCACCATGCCTCCACAGCATGGACATTTTTAGTGGGTTAGGCAGTGGTAACTTTAGAGTAATAAGTCATGCCAGAATAAACATGGGATTTTGGAATAGTGTAGTGCCTTATGAGGGCACTGGCTAGTTAGGCTAGATGAGGGATACAGGAACGAAGTGGAGAGCGGTGTTCAAAAAAGGAGGTGGAAGGTCAAGAGAGAAACAATTTTTACCTGATTTTTAATTTTTCCTTGGACATTACTACTTGCAGCTGGAATTTGGATGAAAGTCATTACTGTAGTTTTCCATTTAGTAAATTTAAGATAACAATACTGGTGTGAAAGGAAGAAAAACATTGAATTTACTTTTGTTCAGCCTGAATTATCCAATTTACTTCAGTCTCACTCAGCATTTACAACTCAGTTGTTCATCTTTGCTTCCAAACTCTACATTCAATGGTAGGATAGAAACGGCTAATACCACCTTAGAAGAGCTGATTGTTAAATTTTCAATGTGAGCTCTAATGCCTTGGACATAGACAAGTACTACAAATAAGGATTTGACTTATTGTTTAGACTTAAGGAAAGTGATGAGAAAATGTTTAAAGAATGTAGTTTTACCTTAATAGTGTTTAGTTCTTTATATAAAGTCTATTATTAAACATTTCCATGTACATCCCTGGCATATTGCACTTCATGCTCCACATGACCGTTAGACTCTACCTCTGAACTTTTCCCTTCTTAGCCAGTCTTCTAGGTATTAACAAATATGGATAAGGAATTTCAGCCACATGCAATTCTACCCAAATTCTTCTACCTGCTAACCATTCAAAACACTCATGATGTTCCTGGTTGAAAAAAAAGTAAGATTTGATATAATGAACCATGGAAATACAACAGCTGAGTCACAAGTATAAGAATAAAAGTATTTCCTTCATTCCTTTTAGTAGAAAGGTATATTCCATACTAGAGTTGGTATATTTTGTCAGGCTTCATGATACATTTATAATTTTTGAGATCATATTCCTTTAGTTCCCTATTTATAAAGTAATCTTTAAAATATGAATTTGATTTCTCAGATAAAAAATATTAAAATCTAGAAGAGCCTAGTCCAGCTGCTTCATTTTATGCAAGAGGAAAATGAGGCCTAAAAACTATGCCCAAGGACATACAAATACTTACTAGGAGATTTGAAATATTAACCCAGGTCTCTGATTCCAAATCCAGTGTTCAGAAGATTGTACTATACCACTTCATTTGAAACCAGCCTGACTGTGACATTATTTCAGTAGGTAATCTGACCTAGATTCACACGGCACACAATATGATGAAAAACAAAGCCAAGCTTAAACCTATCCCAAATTTGACAAACTGAACACACAGGTTTTGGGGTATACTACAAGCCATGCTACCCTCCCCAATAGGATTTTTTTTTTTTTTGCTATGGATCCAGGTATTGGATTAGGTTGAATTAATTCTTGAGAGGAGGGGAGGCACAACCTGGTTTCTAATGAAAAGAGATAGGCTCCTATCTTTTAGCACCTTTCAACTTGCCAAATCCCCAGCTCAATGCTCTGGGAATAAATTTAATCATAGCTTACACTATCACTCACTCTAGATTCTGCCCCCAAATGGAAAAATTAAACAAAAAATGGTACTAAGTGTGAAACAGAAATTAACTACGGGACAAGGAAATAGTAAACATAAAATACATACCATATATTAGCCAAATTACTTTAAATATTAATCAGTAACTAAATTCATAGCTACAGTTCAAGTCTGCTGAAAAGTTGCTAGATACTTAAATTTCATCTCATCACTCCCATAAGGATGACCAGAATCAGGAAGGGCAACTCCCATCGTGCTTCATGGGATAGCTTCAGCTACACTGCATAATCATCTGAAAGAGTTAGGGGAAAAAAGAAAGAGAAAAACAGAGTAATAAAGAGTAGATGTGCACATATACCTCTTACCTTCTCCCCTTTCTTCTGTATTTTCAGCATGATACATTACTGTATTTATGTACTTTTCCATTTTTGATTTGTAAGAATGTTTTTCAAATGAAGGGCCTCCTTTTTAGATTAAAAGGGGCAGTGTTAAAGAAACACTGTCATTCTTCCTCTTTTTTTCCTCTTTAGTTAAATGGATATTAGCAAACCCTGGCTCCTTAATTTAAAACTTTTTTTAAGCAAAGTTTTAAATTTATTTTATGTGAAAAACATTTAAGAAGTTCTTAGCTCATTCACTTTACAAAAAATAGGAAGCATAGATCTGCCAATGCCTTGTCTAAACTAATCATTACTTTTCTATCATTACACCATCACTTCTCTCCTCTTCTGTATAATTTGCAACATACTGTAATTCCTCCTCTGTTGAAAGATTGCTTTTCATTCTTTAAATTCTAGGTTAGGGTTTTCTGGATATCTATAGGAGAAAACTAAAGCTCATCAATAAGAATCTGATAATCTCAGGATAAGGATGGATTAATTTCTGAAAATTTCCAAAGTTTATTAAACTCAGATACGGTATGTGAACTCACGTTAACTTCATTGATGATTAGGCTCAGGTTTATAGGATATGTGATTTGGGGTGGTAATTTGAATTAATCAGTATATATTATTTCATTCTTTTCTTTTTCCAATATCTAACCAAAATACTATTAGACATTCAAGTTTCTTTTCCTCTATATCTGAAGGTCTGTCTCCTGAGAGCTTGCAAAATTTGTTTGTTTATTCATTCATTATAATTGTTAAATTTTACCACAATGTGTCTTGAATTTTGAAAATCTGTGTTTTATTACTTCCAGAATTTTGTTTTTGTTTTCTGTTGGTTTTTTTTTTCCCCTTAGCTTCAGTCTGTGGATTCTTTCCATTTTATACTTTGTTTTCAATATTTTGAAGTTCAGGACAGTTCTTTAAGTTATCCCTGCTCATTCTATCTTCAAGGTCAATGGCTTTTCCTTGTTTTTTTTAATATTATTTTTTCCTTCTCTTTTTCATATTGTCTTTTATGTCGGTATTCTAGGTACATTTTTCTCTTTTGCTTTTTTGCTTGTCTGGAGTATCCACCACTGTGGATTCTTGTTTTTTATTCTCTGTAAATTATTTCTGCTATGCAGGCTACATGTTCTGACATTTCTTTTAACTTCTTATGTTATGTTTTTTTCATATTTCCTTGGAATAATTCTGTAATATCATGTTTTCATATTTTCTCAGGATTCCATAGGATTCTGTGTTTCATCAGTTATAGGTTCAATTTTATTAATCTTTTAATACTTGTTTAGAGAACTAAACCTCAATCCACTCTTCTAATTTATTATTACCATCTCTCTTGATTTAATATGCTTGAAATCTAGGTTTTAATTGTATTTTTTTCTCTTGAAATTGCTGTTTTAAGCTTTTTCCCCTTATATTCTCTTGTCATTCATTTTCTGACTCTTCTCCCTTTGATGGTGATCTGAAAAGCTGCCTCACTCTTCTTCTTACTTTGGGCATTTCGTTTTCAGCTGCTTCAGGCTTTTCCCCAAGAAGCTATGGAAGCTAGGGGCAGGATGAACTTTTTATCAGTATCTTTTCTTTCAGGCCCAGTGTAGCCTCTCAAACTGACTATCTCAATTCCTTCCTTTCTTCTTTTTCTTTCCTTCTCTGGCTGATCTAAATTAGATTTTTTTTTTTGACCATGGAAAGATGGTGCATTAGATGCTCTGGGAAGTGTCTCTGAAAACTTGGGATTCCTTAAGCAACCACCAGGCTTGAATACATGCTGGTAAACTTATGTGACACAATGGACAATAGTTTCACAAGATGAGAAAGTGTGAGTAGGCTTGGTGGAGCATAATATCCACATTGATGAACACATAGAACCTTTTAAGAAAAGGGATAGGGTCTGGTCCTCCCACTTTCACTGTCACAGGGAACTCCCTCACTCTGCAACTTATAGCCCCAAGGAATTACCTAGACTTCTGAGAACTTGTCACTTGCCTAATGTTAAACAGACAGTGTGTATCAGAGGCAGCATTGGGCCCAGGCATTCCTGGTTTTGAAGTCAGCTATCTATCCATTGTACCATACTGTCCTAATAGCACTGTATTCAGTAATACTGTCAATGGTCTTTACTATTATATGCCATGCTTTTAGAAATACATAAAGGGAGAATGAGAACTTGAGAAATGGTAAAAATAATTGTTTCAACTGAATTTATGTTGGGATCTGTTTATAAAGTTGATAAATGTCTGTTACTGTTATATAAGTAATTATTGTAAAGGAATGCAAATTATAGCCTATAGAATTTATTTTTAAAATTATATTTTATATGGAACACTTTTACTAAGTTTGTCTTTATTCTTTATTTTTCTATAATCCAAGACTTTTTAGTCCATTTCCTTTGTTCACATTTAACCTTTCTTTCATATAAATTCAGAAGCTATTGGTACTAAACTGTGTTCTTAGGATGATTTTGCTTTCTTGTCTTATCATGTATAAATTTCCTATCATTCCTTTCCAGATGATAGTGCTATTAAGGTATTCTTGCTTTCTAGAGTTCTCAAATGCTCTTAGGTATGCCAATAAAAATTAAATTTGTATTTTCCTTTTAAATATTGATTTCATTGTCCTCAAACTGGTATTTTGCTAGCAACACAATCATGTGTTTTAGACTTACATTAAACAGTGAATGCCAGCCTTCTCTCCATCTTTGAAAAAGTAATTCTTGTCAATATAGACTAACCTTTCAAAGTTCTATGATCACAGAAAGAAATCAACTATCCCTGAGTGTTTCTTTGTTAATAAACAGTTCAAAAAAAATTATTTCCCACCAATCATAAGCAATTATTTAAGTGATTGAACTACATTTGCTGACATTTTGTTTACCTTATATTGTATGAATAATAATTAGAGCATGAATGAACTTTATCTCTTGTCTGGTCCTCCCACTTTGCCTGGCAGTGTCACCTGATGAGGAGAGAAATTTAACTTGTCATGGCAGGGTAGGCTTCAGGCTGTATAAGAAAAAGGGCAACATATTCTGAAGGCCCCTTTCAACCTCCCAATTTATGGTCTTTTGACCCTTCATTAGCCATCTTCCCACTGCCCTCCATGAAATTCAGCTGCTGTTGCATGAAGTAGTAGGTAGGTGGAATCATGAATTTTCTTCCAATTTTCTTCAACCTTCATCATTTGTTGAAATCCTATGGTACTTCACAGAAGCCCAGAAACTGAGAGTGAGAGTTGTCTCAAATATTATTTACTGTAATTCATAGTTGAATAAGAATCTCTTCTACAACATTCCCAAGGATTAAAAGACCTATAATGAAGGAGAAGGAATAGAGGACCTTATAAATTTCTTCAATGTATACAGTTATGATTGTCCTGCTGTGGGAAATTAGGCATATCAGTATCAAAATCAATGTGTTGATATTCTCTTTTTTATTTTTATTTGATTTTTTAGCTTTTATACACACACACCCACACATACACATAAACATTTACTTCAAAATAGATAATCACAATTTACAAACTTACTCCCCCCAAATATAGGAGGTTTAATTATTCCCCTCTCACTCCCTTTGTACCCCCTCAGGAAGGGAAAGGACATTAGATTAATACCTTATATCAGTTGCTTTAGAGTCTTATTTATCTTGTATTTCTTATGAGTAGGGATTGTTTCATCCACTGTATTCATACCTCTAGGACCTAGCACAGTGACTGGTATAGTAGGTACTTATTATCAAACAGCAGTCTTGCAAATCACTATTATGTCATGTAATGAATCCTGTCTTAAATGGAGGTCTAGGGTTCAAAGTGGTGAAAAAGGTGGGGGAATTTCTCTCTTTTAGTGGTTGAACAGATGGTAAACCTGAACATGTCCTAAGAACTTGAAGGCAGTATTGGCATATTATACTTACTTTCCATTAAGAAATACAGCTAACCTTTCTAGACCACCATTGATTCTGAAAGGTTATTGTCCTGAATGCAGTTTTTCTCATTAATTACAGAACATTTCATCTTTTACATAGAAGATCAGAAGGTGGCTTTGCAATACCATGAATTGCTAAAACTAATTTTTGCAGAAGCAGTACAAAATCATTTTTTCCTTCTTAATTGTCTAGTGGCCATAATTCTAATTAAAAAAAAACACCTAAAAGTGAGAATTTTGTTTAGATTCCATCCTAGCCAAGTCTCTAAATGATCATTAGGTAGTAATAAAAACTGTACTCCATTAGCTAAATATCATAAGGATAATAATGGCCACCATTTTGATTACATACAGTACTGCTTTTTTAATTTCAAATCTGCTCTTTGAACTTAGATTAAAATGATTCTAAGAAGTCTGTCTTTGGAATGTATCTTACTGAAATAAAACAAAAAAAATAATTTCTATTGAGCATGAAAAAAAGATATTTCATATTTTTGACAGCCTCTTTCTTGTGGCAGTACATAAAATGGGAGAGTGAACAAGTATTACGTGAATGTAATCAATGTAGGCAGCCAATCTGGATTACTGTCTCAACTCTTCACTTCAGTTTTCTGATGTAGACTCAACCAATGATTATGATGGATGGTGGGTTTCCTAAGAAGCATGCATATACTATGCATATTCCATATACTTTTAATGCATGTTATATATAACATAGTATACATAAGTGTCTATTATATAATATTATACATGTAATATTTATAAAGTATATGGAATTATTTTGTTCCCTTAATTTCTGAAGAATTAAAGTTGAAAATAACTGAAAGGGCATTGGACAGGTTCATAGTGAGTATAAGTAGTACCCAATATAGTACCAGTAGTTGCAAAGAGATGTGAAAGCAGGTGGCATTGTAATCTGATGGAAAAAACAGGCTCTGGAGTCATAAGAACTATTTTTAAATTCTACTTTTGAAATCAGCTATCTGTTCATGGGCCAACCATTTACTCTTCCTAGGCCTCAATTCTCTTGCTTATAAAGGTGGGGATGGATTATATAGACTCCAAGTTCCTTTCCAATTCTAAATCTATCATACTGTGATAAATCATGTGTATGTGTGCCTGGCAAAAGTTGTGGTGTGATTATGTAAGAAATGAAGAAATTGATGCATAGCTCATGAACTACTTCAATGGTGTCTATAAAATATCAAAAGAAATAAAGTAGGATGCCCAACATGGAGAGCCCTGTGGAGAACTGGTAGAAGGATATGGACAAGAGCCACACTTGATGAGGGGTAAAAATGGGTGACACTTTACATTATTGAGAGGGGTACCCACACAGATGCACTTATAGCTCCATCAGATTAGCAAAGTATTTTTTTTTCATTTGATCTTTGAAACTGTAAGAAGTACTACATTAAAAACAAACAAATAAACTTCAGGGAAAGGGTGTGGATGGCTAGCACAGAACCATGCTTCATATAACCATTGGCCTTGCTTCTAGGGAACATCCAGGGATCACCCTGTGGAGAAGGCAGCCACCAATACTGCCACTGGGAATAACAGTTGTCAACCAACTGCCACTTGGGTGAAGTAAGGCAGCATAGCTGAAAGCAGAAACATGCCTGAGAGAGGAGACAAAAGGTGGCATTTACCAAGGAGGCAAACAAGTACTGCTAGTCCTAAATTCCCTCAGACCTTGGTAGAGACACTCCAGGAGTCTGCTTTGTGGTCACTTTCTCCTTTCCTCCCTCTTTCCGCCTATACTCAGACCATTAGACATTCTTCAAGCCACAGAAGCTGTGCTCATGGAAATGAGACCTGGCAACTGCCTCTGTAAGTGTTGGGGTTTTTTTTTTCTACTTCCTCAACAGCCACAACTACTACAAAATCTGAAAATAAAGTTCCCACTTCAAAATTCTTTAGCCATAAAATAGTTAAATATTAGAAATCAATATAGGTTTATTAATGGAAAGAAAATGAAAGAAATAAGGATTACTAGACCTCTCCATCCAATTTATAGCTGGCGTTTCTTATACATGTTGGTTCCCCCTGAAAGAATATGAGCTCCAGGAGAACAGGGATGGTTTTGCTTTTCTTTGTCTTCCCAGTGGTTAGCACAATGTCTGGTACATAGTGAGCACTTAATAAGTGATGATTCATTCATTCATTCATTCATGCATAGATTCACCCTAATTTATTTAGTTCAGCTTCCTAGGCAAATCAATGGTTTTAATGCTGACCAAATTAGAGGATGTTATCTACCAACTTCCAGGACATTACCCTTTCTTCAAAGAGATCAAGGCCTGGCTCATGATATTTCTCTCCCCTCTACTATTTACAGTAGCAAAAGAGTGAATTGAACCCAGTACACTTTTCCCTTCTCCATTCCAATCTTTTGTTGAAACAACTTTATTCTCTCATCTGCAATCAAATTAATTATTCCACTGTTACATCAGTTATCACACATTGCAAACCTCCTTCACCCCTACTCGCATGCTGCTGACCATAGGTGGAGCAATTTATAAAGTTGTACTGACTGTATCCACCACAACTTTGTATTATCTACTCTCAACTTGGTCCTAACTGAAGTAAAACATTTATTCTCCTCTCCCATAATTTATTCATTATTCTAAGACCTCGTCTAGTCTAACCTCCATAGTTTATAATTTAGAAAACTGAGTCACAGGGAGAAGTGCTTTATCCAAAATCACATAGTAGATTAATAAAGACGAGATTTCAACCTAGGTACTCTCATTCCTAAGAGAATGTTCTTTCCTGTGTATCATACTAGATACTGAGTGTACAGAATATGGTTATCTCAATAGCAATGCAAAACTGATAAGATCATTAGTAATGCATAAATATGAATATGCACATTAGAAATATACTGTATTACATTAGTAATGCATATATATGAATATATGCATTATATATTATATATGCATATATTATATGCATTATATATGAATACATATACACACATACAAATAGATGTACACATATATACACATATGCAAAGAGCCAAGCAACAAGGGAAAACCATGCTAATAAACAATTTTTCTGTGTACTACAGTTTGAGGATTTAGGTAAAGTCTTGCACAGAAAATTTCTGTGTATTCAATTTACAATTATAATAGAACATAACAGTGCTGTAATAATCAACTTATGCAATTCTTTGTCATTTTTTATCCTCTTATTCTCCATTTCTAACATTCTTAGCTTTTCAGTCTTTTTGACCTATCTCTCCCCTTATTTCCCAATCCTCAGTCCTTTTCCTTGCTTTGAGGCTCAAGAAATGCTTAATTTCTGTATGTGTAGTCTACTTTTTGATTAATGTTGAGTATCTTTATACTATTAGGCAACCCAGGTTAAAAGTTTGATGCCATATCCTTTTTCTGAGATAAAATATGCTGCATGGTCATCCCATAAGAGTTTCCCCCCCCCCAAATTGTTAGTGGATCACCCCAATGGAATTACATTATAAGTATTTTGTATTTATTTTTCTGCATTTTTTTTCCTCCAGAAGACAAGCTTCTTGAGGGCAGGGACAAATTTGTTTTTGTTTCTGTATTTTTATTCCCAGTGCCCAGTAAGTACTTTTTACAAAGTATGTGCTTAATAAGTATTTGCTCACTGGTAAAAAAAAAAAAATGGCCCAAGACTGCGGAACCCCTAGCGGCGGCCGCGAGTCGGGGCCATGACTGCCGAAGGGTCCAGCCACTGCTAAGCTCCGCCTGCCGGCGGGCGCCTAGCCGGTGTGTGTCCATCCCGAGGTCCCGGGTCCCGGACCGCGCCCTCAGGTTAATTTTTCCATAACTTTATGGAGAGAAAAGGCTTTGAGACGTGGCTTGATAACATTTCTGCTACATTTCTTTCTCTGACTGACTTGCAGAAAAAGTCTGTATCATCTGATTAGTCTGAGTGGAGCAATCCAGCTCAGGCATCTCTCCAATAACCTAGAGACTCTGCTCAAGCGAGACTTCCTCAAACTTCTTCCCCTGGAGCTCAGTGTTTATTTGTTAAAATGGCTCGATCCTCAGACCTTACTCACATGTTGCCTTGTCTCTAAGCAGTGGAGTAAGGTTATAATTGCCTATAAAGAGGTATGGCAGACCGCTTGTAGAAACTTGGGCTGGCAGATAGATGCTTCCGTTTAGGATGCTATGCATTGGAAGAAAGTTTATTTGAATGCAATTTTGAGAATGAAGCAATTGAAGGACGATGAAGCCTTTGAGACCTCATCATTAATTGGACACAGTGCCACAGTATATGCACTTTACTACAAGGATGGGCTTCTCCGTAAGGGGTCAGATGACTTGCCTGCAAAACTCTGGGATGTGAGCACAGGACAGTGGATATATGGCATCCAGACTTGTGCTGCTGTAAAGTTTGAAGAACAGAAACTTGTGACAGGATCCTTTGATAACACAGTAGCCTGTTGGGAACGGAGTTCAGGAGTCCGAACCCAGCACTTCTCAGGACACATAGGTGCAGCGTTCAGCATGGGCTACAACGACGAGCTTGATCTCTTGGTGAGTGGTTCTGCTGACTTCGCTGTGAAAGTATGGGCCTAATCAATGGGGACGTGCCTGAACACACTCACAGGACACACTGAGTGGGTAACCAAGGTGGTTTTACAGAAGTGCAAGGTCAAGTCTCTGTTGCATAGTCCTGGAGATCACATTCTCCTCAGTGCCGACAAGTATGAAATCGAGATTTGGCTGATTGGAAGAGAAACCAACTGCGAATGCTTAAAAACATTGTCTGTATCTGAGGATCAAAGTATCTGTTTGCAGCCCAGACTCCATTCTGATGGCAAATATATCGTATGTAGTTCAGACCTAGGACTTTATCAGTGGAACTTTGCCAGCTATGATATTCTCAGGGTTATCAAGACTCCAGAGTTAGCAGATTTGGCATTACTTCGCTTTGGAGATATCTTTGTCCTGTTATTTGACAACCGCTATCTCTACTTCACACACTTAAGGACAGAGAACCTGATCAGCCGCTGGCCTCTGCCTAACTACGGAAGTCAAAAAGGGGCTCAAGTTTCTTGGCAGGTGAAATGCCATGGCTGAATGGACTACATGGGCAGAATGACATGGATCTGGTTTTTGCCACCAGTACGCGTGACCACAGTATTCACTGGGTGTTATGGAAGGAACATGGTTGAAGACATGGACAACAGCTAAAAAAAAAAATGACTTTGGGTGCTGAGGTTGTTGCTGCTGATGTAGCCTCTGTGGGAGCCAATTTTGCATGAACCAAAATTCACACCTAATGCCCCATGTGCTTCATCAGGAGAATTCAACTTTAAAAGCCAGGAAATAGACAAACACCAGGAGAAGAACAAAAAAAAGCAGAAATGGACAATGACCATGGATTCTTACTACAGGGACAGGGAAGATCAAAACACAATTTCAGAAGAGGACAACGTGGTCAATATACCTACATCCAAAACCTCAAAAGGAAATATGAACTAGTCTCATGCCCAAAAGACCTTCTTGGAAGAGCTCAAGAAGTATTTTAAAAGTCATATAAGAGAGGTAGAAGAAAATTTGGGAAAAGAAATGAGAGGGATGCAAGAGAGAGTCAATAGCTTAGAAAAGGAAGAACAATAATTGACTGTAGAAAACAAATGCTTAAAAAATACAATTGACCAAATGGGAAAAAAGTACACTGAAAAAAATCACTCCTTAAAAAATAAAATTGGACAAATGGAAACGGAGGTACAAAAGCTATTGAAGAAACATTTCATTAAAAATTAGAACTGGGCAACTGAAAGCTAATGACTCTATGAGACATCAAGAATCAGCCGAACAAAATCCAAAGAATGGAAAAATAGAAGAAAATTTAAAATGCTTTATTTTAAAAACAACATACCTGAGGGACAGATAGGTAGCCCAGTGGATAGAGGTCTGGCTTGGAGTCAGTAGGACCTGAGTTCAAATCCAACCGCAGACACTTGATACTTACTAGCTATGTGACCCTGGGAAAGTCACTTAACCTTGATTGCCTCAAAAAAAAAATAAATGAAATAAAAGGCCTGAAAAATAGATCCAAGAGAGATAATTTAAAAAATATATTGTTCTAACTGAAAGCCATGATGAAAAAAAGAACCTGGACAGAGTCTTCCAAGAAATCATAATGGAAAATAAAATGCCCCTGGGGTCCTTGAACCAGAGGGCAAAATAGTCATCAAAAGAATACACCAATTACCTCCTGAAAGAGATCCCAAATTGAAAATGCCAAGAAATATTGTAGCCAAATTCCAAATTTAGCAGGCCAAAGAGAAAATACCTACAAGCAGCCAGAAAGAAACTATTTAAATATCATGGAGCCATAGTCAGGAATTTGCAGAACCTTGAAACTTCTACATTAAAAGATCATAGGACTGGAAATATGATATTCTGTAAGGCAAGGGAAGTTATATTACAGACAAAGATTAACTACCCAGGGAAATTGTGCATAGTCTTTCAGGAAAGGAGATGGACATTCAATGAAATAAGGGACTTCCTATCTTCCTTATGAAAAGACTGGAGCTCAACGGAAAATCTGATCTTCAAATACAAGACTCAAGAAAGGCACAAAACAATAAACAGGAAATACACACACACACACACACACACACACACACACGTGTGTGTGTGTGTGTGTGTGTGTGTATATATATATATATACATATATATAAAATTCAGTAAGGACAAACTCTTTTTATCTCTACAAGGCAAGATGATACTTGTTATTCTTCAGAACTGTCTTTATTATGACATTTGAAAGGGGTATATGTAGAGAAACTGCATGGCTATAAGTTGATGTTAACGTGATGATAACAAATCTAATTAAGTGGTGGAAAGGGATTGTACTGGGAGAAAATAAAAGCAGGAGGCAGAAAAGGGTAAATTGCATCACATGAAGAGGCAGACAGATGTATTACAGTAAAGGTAAAAAAGGGAGGGAGTTGAGCATTACTTGAACCTTACTCTCATCAGATTTGGCTCAAAGAAGGAAGAACATAATCAGGTATAGAAATTTAACTTAACCCAAAGGAAGTAGAAGGGAAAAGGGGGAAGAAAAGGAAGGCAGAGGATAGAAGGAAGAGAAGAAATAGTAAAGGAAAAGGGAAAGAAAAGGGAGGGGGGCTGACAATAGGGAGGGCAAATCGAGGGAGAAGGTGGTTGAAAGCAAAATTCTAGTGAGGAGATAAAGGGAGAAAAGAGAGAAAAGTATAAACGGGAATTTGGGAGGGGAATAGGATGGAAAGAAAGACAGAGATAGTAATCATAACTGTCAGTGTGAATGGGATGAACTCTCCCATAAAACAAAAATGGATAGGTGAGTGGATTAAAAAGTATAATACTACAATATGTTGTTTACTAGAAACACATTTGAAGCAGAGAGATACACACAGAGTAAAGGTAAAAGTGTGGAGCAGAATATATTATGCTTCAGCTGAAGTTAAAAAAAAACAGGGGTAGAAATCCTGATCTCAGACAAAGCAAAAGCAAAAATAGATCTAATTAAAACAGATAAGGAAGGAAACTATATCATGCTACAAGTACTGTAACAATGAAGTTATATCATTAGTAAAAGTATATGAATCAAGTAGTACAGCATCCATATCCTTAGAAGAGGAGTTAAGAGAGTTACAGGAAGAAACAGATAGCAAAACTATACTAGGCTGGGACCTCAAACTCCCCCTCTGAGAACTAGATAAATCTAACCACAAAATGAATAAGAAAGAAGTTAAGGAGGTGAATAGAATTTTGAAAAAGTTAGATGTGGTAGATGTCTGGGGAAAATTTAATGAGGATAGAAAAGAATATATCTTTTTTTCTCATCTGTACATGGCAACTACACAAAAAAATAGACCATGTATTGGGGCATAAAAACCTCACAATCCAATGCAGCAAGGTAGAAATATTAAATGCATCATTTTCAGATCATGATGTAATAAAAATTACACAGAGTAAAGGACCATGGAAATATAGACTAAAGATTAATTGAAATCTAAATAAACTCATTCTAAAGAATGAATGATTCAAACAAGAAATTGTAGAAATAATCAATAACTTCTCTAAGAGAATGACAATAATGAGACAACATATCAAAATTTATGGGATGTAGCAAAAGTGCTTCTTAGGGGAAGTTGTATTATCTCTAAATGCTTACATGAATAAAATAGAGAAAGAGGAGATCAAAGAATTGGGCATGCAATTAAAAAAAAACTAGAAAAAGAACAAATTAAAAATTCCCAATTGAATACCAAATTAGCAATATTGATGACCAAGGGAGAGATTAATACAATTGAAATTAATAAAACTATCAAAATAAGAAAACTAGGAACTAGTTTTATAAAAAAAAAACCACAATAAAATAGATAAACCTTGGGTTAGTTTGATTAAAAAAAAGAAGAAAAAATTACTACTATCAAAAATATAAAGGATGAATTCAACACCAATGAAGAAGAAATTAAACCAATAATTAAGAGCTATTTTTCCCAACTGCTTGCCAATAAATTTGATAATCTTAGTGAAATGGATGAATATTTACACAAATATAAATTGCCCAGATTAACAGAATAGGAAATAAAATACTTACATAATCCCAGTGCAGAAAAAAAATTGAACAACCTATCAATGAACTCTCTAAGAAAAAATCTCCTGCACCAGATGGATTTACAAGTGAATTCTATCAAAGATTTAAAGAAAAAAATAATTCTGATACTATGTAGACTATTTAGGAAAATAGGCAAAGAAGGAGTCCCACCCAATTCTATTTATGATACAAGTATAGCGCTCATACCTAAATCAGGAAGAGTTAAAACAGGGAACAAAAATTATACACCAATTTCCTTAATAAATATAATTTAAATTATATTTTAAATATAAATCTATTATTATTATTATTTTTTTTTTTGGTGAAACAGTTGGGGTTAAGTGACTTGCCCAGAGTCACACAACTAATGTGTGTTATATGTCTGAGGCAAGATTTGAACTCAGGTCCTCCAGACTCCACGGCTAATGCTTTATCTACTGCACCACCTAGCTATCCCCTAAATATAAATTTTAAATAAAATACAAGCAAAGGGATTATAAAAACTTATTTTGAGGATAATACCCTATGACCAGGTAGAATTTAGAACAAGAATGTAAAACTGGTTCAATATTGGGAAAACTATTAGCATAATTGAACACATCCACAATAAAACTAATATAAATCATATGATTATCTCATTAGACACAGAAAAAGCTTTTGATAAAATACAATGCCCATTCCCATTAAAAATACTAGATATCGTATGAATAAGTAGAGTCTTCCTTAAAATAAGTTGCATCTATCTAAAACCATTAGCAAGCATTAGGTGTAATGGGGATAAGCTAGAAACACTTCCAATAAAATCAGAGGTGGAAGGAGGATATTCATAATCAACACTATTATTCAATATTGTACTAGAAATGTTACCTTTAGAAATAAGAGAAGAAAAAGAAATTGAAAGAATTCAAATAGACAAAGAAGAAATGATGCTATTACTTTTTTTAGATGATACGATGATATACATAGGGAATCCTAGAGAATTGTCTAAAACATCACTTAAAATAACAAATTTAGCAAAGTTGCAAGATATAAAATAAACCCACATAAATCATAGGCTTTTCTATATATTACAAACAAAATCGAACAGCAAGAGATAGAAAAAGAAATTCCCTTCAAAATTTCTGCAGACATTATAAAATTTTGGGGAGTCTATCTGCCAAAACAAATCCAGAAAATATATGAACACAATCACAAAACACTTTTCAAAAACATAAAGTAAGATCTAAATAATTGGAAAACTAACAGTTGCTCATGAATGGGGAGAGCTAATATAATAAAAATGACAATTCTACCTAAATTGTTTTACTTGTTCCATGCCATACCAATCAAACTGCCAAAAATTATTTTATAGAGCTAGAAAAAAAAATAATAACAAAATTCATCTGGAAGAAGAAAAGGTCCAAAATATCAAAGGAATTAATGAAAAGAAATGCTAAGAAAGTGGCCTAGCCATACCAGATCTTAAATTGTATTATAATTAAATTAATTATATTATAATCATTAAAACTACTTGGTACTGGCTAAGAAATAGAGTGGTGAACCACTAGAATAGGTTAGGAACACAAGACAACAGTAGTCAATGAGTATAATAATCTGCTATTTGATAAATCCAAAGACTCTACCTTCTGGGATAAGAAATCACTATTTAACAAAAACTGCTGGGAAAACTGGAGAACAGCATGGCAAAAACTAGGCCTAGATCAACATCTTACACCCTTTACCCAGATTAAGTCAAAATTAGTACAAGATTTAGATATAAAGACTGATATTATAAGCAAACTAGGAGAGCAAGGAATAGTTTACCTCTCAGATCTATGGAGAAGGGAAGAATTTATGGCCCAACAATAGATGGAGAACATTATAAAATGCAAAATGCGTAATTTTGCTTACATTAAATTGGAAAGTTTTTGCAGAAACAAGGCCTGTGCGAGAAAGATTAGAGGTGAATCAGATTGGCCAACATGACAAAACAGGAAAATGATAAATGTTGGAGAGGATGTGGGAAAATTGGAACGCTAATACATTGTTGGTGGAGTTGTGAAATGATCCAACCATTTTGGAGAACAATTTGGAACTATGCCCAAAGGACTACAAAAATGTGCATACCCTTTGATCCAGCAACAGCACTTCTAGGGCTATATCCCAAAGAGATCAAACAAATGGGAAAAGGACCCACATGTACAAAAATATTCATAGCAGCTCTTTTTGTGGTGGCAAAGTATTGGAAACTGAGAGGATGCCCATCAATTGGGGAATGGCTGAGCAAGTTGTGGTATATGAATGTAATGGAATACTATAGTTCTATAAGAAATGATGAACAGGCTGACTTCAGAAAAAGCTGGGAATGGTCTGATGCTGAGTGAAGTGAGCAGAACCCAGAGGACTTTGTATACAATAGCAGCCACGTTATACAATGACTAAGAATATTAAACTGAACCCTTCTCAGCATTACGAGGATCTAAGACATCTCCAGAGGCCTCGGGATGGAAAATGCTGTCCACATCCAAAGAAAGAACTATGGAAGTCGAATCGCTCTCACTTAATTTTACCTTAAGTTGAATTTTGTTTCATCTTTCTGGTGGTTCCTCTTATTGGTTTTAATTTTTACTTACAACTTCACTAATGTGAAAATATGTTTAATGGGTATGTAAATGTAAAGCCTATGTCAGATTGTGCACCTGTCTTGGGGAGGGTGGGGGGGAGAAAAAGGGAGAAAAAAAATTTTCAACTCAAAAGCATATGGAAAAAAAAATCAAAATAAATAAATAAATAAGATAAAATTTAAAAAAAGATAAAGATTAGAGCTGAAACAGCTTGCAAATATTTTTTACAGCCAGTTTCTCTGATAAAGGCCTCATTTCTTGAATATGTAGAGAACTAAGTCAAATTTATAAGAATACTAATCATTCCCAATTGATAAATTGTCAAAGGATATGAACAGGCAGTTTTCAGATGAAGAAATTAAAGATATCTATAGTTACGTGAGAAAAATGCTTTAAATCACTATTGATTAGAGAAATGCAAATCAAAACAACTCTGAGGTACCACATCACACCTATCAGATTGACTAGCACGACAAAACAAGAAAATGATAAATGGCAGAGAGATGGGAAAATTGGAACACTAATGCATTGTTGGTGGACTTCTGAACTGAACCAACCATTCTAGAGAGCAATTTGGGAACTATGCCCAATGGGCTATAAAATTCTTCATACCCTTTGACCCAGCGATACTGCTTCTAGATCTGTGTCTCAAGGAGTTCATACAAATGGAGAACGGACCCACATATACAAAAATATTTATAACATTTCTTTTTGTGGTGGCAAAGAATTGGAAATTGAGGGGGTATCTATCAATTGGGGAATGGCTGAATAGTTGTGGTATATGAATGTAATGGAATACTATTGTGCTATAAGAAATGATGAGCAGGTAGACTTCAGAAAAACCTGGAAAGACTTACATGAACTGATGCTGAGTGAAGTGAGGAAAACCAGGAAGATATCATACACAGTAACAACCCTCTGTGTGATGATTAACTTTCATAGACTTGGTTCTTCTCAGTAATACAAGGATCTAAGACAGCTCCAAAAGACTCATGATGGAAAATGGTGTCCACATCCAGAAAAAGAACTATGGATCTGAATGCAGATCAAAGTATACTATTAGGTCTTTTTTTCTTTTGTTGTTTTGTTTTGTTTCTTCTTTCTTGTGTTTTTTCCCACTGGTTTTAATGCTTCTTTGCAACAAGACTAATGTGAAAATGTTTGATATGAATGTATATGTAGAGCCTATATCAGTTTGCATGCCATCTTGGCAAGGAAGGGGAGAGGGGATGAAAAATGAAAACTCAAAAGCTTTAGGAAGTGAATGTTGAAAACTAAAACTAGGTGTTAGAAATTTTTAAAAAAAAAAAAATGACCACAAATAGTCAATAAGCCTATTTGTCTAAGCATATGGCAAACACATTACAGTGAAGATATGTAGATTAAAATATATCAAACCATATATAGAGTGAATGAGCTGTCCCACTGCGAATGACTCATTCCAGCTCAACTGAGAATCATCATGTCACCTAAGAGAAAATTCCCTAAAGTACCAGCTTACTCTCTCTCTCTCTCTCTCTCTCTCTCTCTCTCTCTCTCTCTCTCTCTCTCTCTCTCCAATGTATATAACATAAACATATTTTTGTGTGTATATATGTATATATGTGTGCATGTTTGTGTATGTAGTTAGATATACGTTTCTGTTCTCTTTGTCTATGTGTGTCTGTTTCTATGTGTGACTCTGTCTCTCTCCAGCCCACTACTTATCTAAGAAATGTCCTCTTTTGAAACAGAAAGCAAGAAGGCATCTGTTCTCATAAGCTTTGATGACACCTCTTGTCCCTCAGTAGGTACACATATCTGAATAACTGTTCTTGTCTTCAGTATGGAAAGTCTTATGCAATTGTACTGGGCTTAAAACTAAGTTACACAAGTGTACAAATAAACAGTTTATTTCTTATTTCCTGTTCACCTGTCTAACACAAGATACTCTCCTATGCTGCTTATGAACACTATGCTTGGACAGCCAAAATAGTGGCAGGTATTGTGAGGAATGCACATTGGGCCCTGAGCACATGATTTTGGTCTCCTGGCTGTACTCCTTCCTCATCTCTCCTTCTCAGAAACCTAACTCTTTTGCAAAATCTTTAAGGATCACCCACGTGTTTAGTTCTTCTTCTCTGTGTAATTACATTTGTATTTGCCTGTGTGCATGTGTGTGTGTGTGTGTGTGTGTGTGTGTGTGTGTGTGTGTATGGTTGTCCCTCAGCAGAACGTTAAACACTTTAGGAAAGGCATCTTTTCCTTTCATTCATTCATTCATTCATTCATTCATTCATTCATTCATTCATTTATTTATTTATTCATTCATTCATTTAATTATTTATTTATTCATTTATTCATTTATTTATTTTTATTTATTTATTTAATTACTTATTTAGTTATTTACTTATTTATTTATTTATTCATTCATTCATGTATCTATATATTTATTTGTTTGTTTGTTATTTATTTATTTATTCCTTCTTTCTTTCTTTGGGTAGTGGTGGGGGGCATAATTTCAGCAGGATGGGGAATTTTCATTGTGGAAAAAGATAAAGAGCTGTAGCTTATGATAAGATTGGAACATCCCACAACTAGACTAGGTCAGAGTCTTGACAGACCCAAATCTTTCTGATTTTAACTAAAACTACTTGATAAAGTTTGTTGAATCGAAGCAAGTTGCATATTTCTGATGTGACTTCTGAAGGATTTTAATTTTTGTTTCTCTACTTTCACAATCCTATGTGTGGACTATGAATTGTCCAAGAATATAAATTTGCTGACACCTAGAGAGGTTGCCCAAAAATAAGATGGTTTTTCTGAACTATCCCAAAGAAGCATCCAGGAGGGAATTGGCAAGAGAATTTCTATCTCCTGTTCCTCATTGGAGCTGGAAGTGACCTGGACAATCTAGCTTAAGTGTCTCATTTTAGAGAGAGGAAATTGAGGACAAGAAAAGGGAAGTGATTTTTCCAGGGTAACACAAGTAAGTGACAAAATCAAAATTTGAAGCTAGGTCTTCTCATAATGAAGCCCATATTTTCTTTCTCTCAGTAATTTATGTCTCTCAAACAACAAAGAGAATTGGGCTGATCACCACTTGAGTTCTATTGCTGTTGAGATTTCTGGAAGTGACTGATTGACAGGGAAATTATATGGATTTTAAATAGTCACGATTATGTTGTAAATTCTTAAGAATAAAATTTTTAAGTGTCTTAAACTGTAGATAGCCTTCAAAATTAGCAGATAGTTAGCAATAAAGATTTGGGGACAAATTTATGAGATTGAAATGCTGGTTCCAAATTTTTTTTGGAATGTAGCCCATTACTATGAATAATTTAATCACACTTAGATACCATAGATTTTCTAGAAATATTTCTTTTTTATTTGATGTCTTTAGTCTACATAGAAAAATGGTTAAGTGATGACATGTGGGAAGGTATTTGGTGGCCATAAAAGACCACATAAAATACTCAAAGATTACGATAACATTTTGTGCAAATTTAGTATTATATAAACAGGACAAAATTTTGTTTTCTTCTTTGAAAAATAAGATTTATTTTTTTCTGCTTTTTAATGGACATCTTATGTGTACATTGGCTGTATTATTTGTCTAGGAACCACCAGCATAACATACTTGTTTGTGTCATGATGTATGAACATGTAGGGGCACACACACACACACACACATTCTCATAAACCCTAGTGGTTCTGTATTGTCACTTCAATACAATATACACTGCTTGTCATTTAAGCCCCTCACATCTTGATTCTAACCTACCTTTTTAACCTTACTAATTACTCAGCTTCATTCTGTAGTTAATCTGTCCTTTATATTCCTAATGCATGACATTCTATCCCCCCTCACCAATCTGCTTTGCATAATATTCCCCAAATCCATGTGAGGACTTTCTGGATTTTGCAGCTGCTAGTGCCTCCTCCCACACCCAAATAGTTCATACTGATTTGTATGTGTTCTTTTTATACTTCTACATGCAGACATCATGCCTCCCCTCCTCCAATGAGAAATGAAAGCTTGTTGAAGATACAGAATGTTTATTTTATTTCTTTATATCACCAGCAAAGTGGCCAAAGCATCTTGTACACAATATTTGTTTAATTAAGGTTGGTATGTTTGCGTCTGTATGTATGTATACACAAACATACCCATACAGAAATCATTTATAATGATATATTATTCCAATCTGATTGAATTTAGTAATTTAGAAATAACATGTTATGCATACTCTAGATGGTACAATGAAATGAGCCTAGGGCTGGAATCAGGAAGACCCTAGTTCAGAAACGCATTCAACTATTTATTAGCTATGTGACCCTGTGAATATCACTTAACTGATTGATCCATTTATCTCAGTTTCTTCATCTGAAAAATGGGGATAGTAATTGCACCTACCTCCTATGGTCATTGTGAGGATCAAATAAGATAAAAATTATAAAATGTTTAGCACAGTGCTTGGAACATATATAAATGTTAGCTATGATTATTATATCTCTATATCTTTTCAGATAGTCAATATTAGTGATTTCATCTGTTTTGGGAAATCTCAGTTTGGAATGCCTTCCAATAATGTAGATGCCCATTCTATGCGTAAATGTTAATTTTAGAGAGTTATTTGGGTCACCAAGAGACTTGACCATAATTACACAGCTGGTATCATAGATAGAGGATGAACCCAGATATTCCTGATTCCAAAGCTAAGTTTCTACACGCTATCACTATTATAAAAATCAATACATTGAGAAAAACAAGTTGTTGGGCTTAACCTTCTTGTTTTCCAAATTCTCACAATGAAAGAAAATATTTTCCAAATTGCTGGTGCCTTCTGGGATATTCAGGAAACCTCTAAACTTCAGCCAAAAATGATGGCTTCCTGGATTAGCCATCAGATTCACAGACATCCTGGCACCATTAAAAGTTGAAAACCTGGCAACACTGACTGAGAGGTTCCTACGAAGAGAAATAAAATTCCATTGTGGTAGACTTTGTGGTTTGCTTTTGAATATTTTGTGTATTTTAAAGATTCCCTGATATTTTGTTGCAAGAGCTCATCTTTCCTCACTCTTCAATTTCAAGTCATTCTTTTGCCAGTTGCTCTGTATTGCATCATGCAATCTGGGGGCAAGGGGACATATTATTTGTTTATTTTTCAGTGCTCAAAATCTTAATAGAGGAAAGGTAAATGAGAGCAATTTTTATTTTTGTGCTCAACCAGGGATGAACTGACATAAAATTTTATCATAGTTTTGAGGGGAGGTCCATAAAATTAATGTGTATATATGCTGTTATTCTTCCTTGTTACAGATGGCTCCACTGCACATAGTCATAGAGTGTAAGTTCTCTGAGAGCAGAGAACTTTTGCCTCTAAATTTTTGCCTCTAAATTCCAAGTTCCTAAAGCAATATCTGACACAGAGTATGAATTTAATGGATGCTTGTCTAATGAGGATATCTACAGGAATCAGGTAGGGGTTAACAATTGAGGTAATATTGAAAAGGCTAACATGGAATAAGAGTCATTTCTACTCTGAGTGTGTAAGTAATTTGTCTTTGATTAGTAGTAATAGTTGTAAATTAATCTAATGTGATTTTTTTTTCAATTTTGCATCTGAGACTCTCAGTAGATGGCAAGACTTAGCTCCAGAAAGCAGTTCTTTTTTTCTTTTATATGCCTGATAGATACATCCACTATAGTTGTTTGTCTGCCACTTGTAGATATGCTGTGTTTGAAATGTTCTTCTTTTAAAAGTATGTTTCAGGAGTTTGAGCCAAGATGGAAGAGTAGATGTAGGGACTTGCCTGAGATCTCTCCCAAAGCCCTCCAAATATCTTTAAATAATGACTCTAAACAAATTGTAAATGGCCGTAACCACAAAAAGATGCAGTACTGTAAGTTTCCAGCCTAAGACAACTTGAAAGTTTGGCAGGAAAGGTCTGTTGCACTAGGATGAGAATGGAGCACAGTCCTGTGCAGAGTATGCCAGCATAACCCTGGTGCCAACAAACTAGGAGCAAGCCTTGGGAGCCACTGAATCAGCAACTACAGTGGTTGCTTCAGGAGCTCTCATCCCACAGATGGTAAGAGAGTCGAACAACTGGTCCAAATGATATTATAGGGGTCTGTTTGCAAGCACTGAGGCAAGATTGTGTTACTTTGCCCATATTCATATCTGAGTCTCCATCCTGGGTGACAATTCTAGGTCAAGGAGGAGTACTAGCACACCAGAGTTTGTGGCCAGAGAGGAGTGGGGACACTCTTCTCAGTATCAGGGCAGAAATGGGTCATTGTGGTCACTCACAGACCGGAGCGAAGACCAGGAAAATAATAAACACAATCTCCTTAGATCATAACATCTTAGAATAAACTGAAAACTTACAGGTCCTTAGAAGTATTTATGAATACAGTTACACAAAACCCCTGAATTGAGACTGTGTCTCCCCGACTTGGGAAGCAGAGCTCCACTTTAGCACAGAGTAAAAAGTCATGAAATTGGATTGGAAATGAACAAACAGCAGAAAAAAAATTTTCTGACCATAGAAAGTTACCATGGTGACAAGGAAGATCAAAACACACACTCAGTAGATGATAACAAAGTCAAAGCTCCTACATCTGAAGCTTCCAAGAAAAATATGAATTAGTCTTAAGCTAGTGAAGAGCTGAAAAAGGATTATGATAATCAAGTAAGAGAAATAAAGGAAAAATTGAGAAGAAAAATTAAAGTGATGGGAGAAATGATGAAAGATGAATCAACAGCTTGCTAAAAGAGATACAAAGGGGCAGCTAGGTGGTACAGTGGATAGAGCACTGACCCTGAAGTCAGGAGGACCTGAGTTCAACCCGGCCTCATACCAAATACTTGACACTTGATAGATGTGTGACCCTGGGCAAGTCACTTAACCCCAGTTGCCTAAAAAACAAAGAAAAAAAAAAGGAGATACAAAAAATACTGAAGAAAATAATACCTTAACAAACAGACTAGGCCAAATGGTAAAAGAAGTAATCCGATGAGGAAAAGAATGCTTTAGAAAGAAGAATTGGCTAAATGGAAAAAGAGGCACAGAAATTCATTGCTCAAAATGTAGATTTGGTCAAATGGAAATGGAGGTCCAACAGCTCAGTGAAGAAAGTCCTTAAAAAAGTAGAATTGACCAAATGGAATCTATTGAGTTTATGAGAAATCAAGAAACAATGAAACAAAACCAAAAGAATGAAAAAAAATAGAAGAAAATGTGAAACACCTTTTTGGAAAAAGCAGTTGGCGTGGAAAACAGACACAAGAGAGATAATTTAAAATTTATTGAAAGACATGATCAAAAAACAAAAAAGATCAAGGAAATCTGCCATAATATTCTAGAACCAAGAGTAAAATAGAAATTGAAAGAATCTACCAATCACCTCCTGAAAGAGATCCCCAAATGAAAATTCCCAGGAATCTTATAGCCAAATTCCACAGCTCCCAGGTCAAGGAGAAAATATTGCAAGGAGCCAGAAGGAAACAATTTATATGTTGTAGCCACACTCAGGATAACACAAGATTTAGCATCTTCTATATTAAAGGATTGGAGGGCTTGGAATATGATCTTCCAGAGGGCAAAGGAGCTAATATTACCAGCAAAAATCACCTACTCAGCAAAACTAAGTATAATCCTTCAGTGGAAAAAAAATGGGCATTTAATGAGATAGAGAACTTTCAAGAATTTTTGATGAAAAGACCAGAGCTGAATAGAAAATTTAACTTTCAAATATAAAACTCAGGGGAAGCATAAAAAGGTAAAAAGAAACTGGAAATCGCAAGGGACTTAATGAGGTTAAATGGTTTACATTTCTGATGATACTTGTAACTCTTAAAAACTTTGTAATTATTAGGGCAGAAAGAAGTAATATATAAAGACAGAGTAGAGGTGTGAGATGAATATGAAGAGATTATATCTAAAAAATAAACCTAAAGTGTGAGAAAAAAGGTACTAGGACAAAAGGAAAAGGAGAACTAGAATGGGTTAAATTGTTTCACATGAAAGAGGAAAGATAAAGATTTTTAGAGTGGAGGGGAAGAGAGGGAAGGTGAGGGGGAGCAAATGAACCTTACTTTCATTAGAATTGGCTCAAAGAGCCAAAATACACACACAATTGGATATAGACAACTATCTTATAGTACAATATAAGGGAAGGGGAAAAGAACTTTTATCCTTTTAACAGAAGGGGATGTTAGAAGGAAGGGCAGATTGGGGGAAGTGTTAGTCAAAAGCAAAACAATTTTAAGGAGGGACAGGGTAAAAGGAGTGAGAAAATAGAATAAAAAAGGGGGAGGGGATAGGATAGAGGGAAATACAGTTAGGCATAGTAATGTGAAAAAAAATTGAATCAAGTTTCTCTGATAAAGGCCTCATTTCTCAATCATATAGAGAACTAAGTTAAATTTATAAAAATAAGTATCATCACCTAGCTCATAAATCTTCAAAAGATATGAACAGTTTTCAGATGAAGTAATCAAAATCATCTATACACATATGGAAAAAAAATCAGAGAAATACAAATTAAAACAATTCTGAGGTACTACCTGATATCTGTTAAATTGAACAATAGGACAGTGAAGGAAAATGATGGAGGTCATTTGTCAGAAATGAGACATTAATGCATATTGGTGAAGTTTTGAACTGATTTGTCCATTCTGTAGTGCACTTTGAAACTATGTCCAAGGGGCCATAAAACCACACATACCCTTTGACCTAGCAATACCACTACTAAATCTGTATCTCAAAAGAGATTTTTAAAAAAGAAAAAGAACATATATGTTCAAAAATATTTATAGCAGTTGTTTTCTGGGGCCAAAGAATGGAAATTGAGAGGATATACATTAATTGTGGAATGGCTGAAAAAGTTGTGGCATGTGGCTATGATGGAATACTATTGTACTATAAGAAATGATGAGCAGGTTGCTCTCAGAAAAGAAAAAACCTGGAAAGACTTACATGACCTGATACAAAGTGAAATGTACTGTGTACAAAAGAACAGCAATACTGTAAGAAAATTAGCTGTGAATGACTTAGCCTTTCTCAGCAACATAATAATCCAAGACAACCCCAACAGACTTATGATGAAAACTGCTAGCCTTCTCCAGAGGAAAAACAAAAAACAAAAAACTGATGATGTCTGAATATAGATTGAAACAAACTATTTATGATTGCTTTCTTTATTTTTCTTAATTTTTTTTTTCCCTTTTGATCTATGTTTTCTTCCACAACATGACTTTTATGGAAATATTTTGCATTACTACACATATACAACTTATATCATGTTGCTTGCCTTCTCAATGAAGGGGATGGGTGGGAAGGGAGCAAGGAAAAGAATTTGAAACTCAAAGTTTTAAATATGAATGTTAAAAATTGTTTTTACATATAACAAAGAAAAAATAAAATACCAAATAGAATATGTATGTGTGTATATATATATATGTATATGTGTATATATATATATATGTATAATATATATATATATATATATGTAAATTACTGCACAAGGTGTATTTCAGCGACTCATCTTAAACCATTTCTCTGCCCTTTTGATCCATATTATCTCACATTAGTTCACTATAGCCTCAGGAAGTGATTAATATAGAGGGAAGAGCACCAAACAAAAGTCATGGATTTCAGTCCCCAATCTACCACTAGTTCACTGGGTAACCTTGGGCTACTTGTACCTTTCCAGGCTTTGGCTTCCTTGTCCATATGTAACAAGCATGCATGAGAGCCAATGGTAGGTGATACTCAGTTTCTTTTTTTTCCCTTTTCCCTTTAACCTTATGCTGGTGAGAAGCAAGGAAGAGAGGTAGTTGGGCACATTATGATATTACTTAGGATATTATTTTTTGAAAGGACTGTCACTTGAAAGACTAGAGAAGGAGTCAATGAGTTCAGCATAGAATAGGTATTGTTGGGAGATATGTGTGTGTATATATACACATATACACACACATATACACATATGTATATGTATATACATACATGCATACATGTATGTGTGTGTTCATATATGCACATGTATGCAGTAGGTATCTATATGTATAGATGCCTGTGTACACATATATACTTATGTGTATTGTAATATATGTAGGTATATTCATATATTCCTTATATATCTTGTAATAAAGTTATTTTCAATTTAACATCTTTGTACCTTCAGCGGCATGCAGAAAAAAAAAATGAGTTTTACTGTAGGGAAGAATTAAAATAAAAGCAAATTTAGATGTTCTCAGGGAAAATAACGGGTCAGAGCAGAAGACAATTGTCATAAATATAATAAGATCTCAACTGGACTTGAGATATAATTGGTAGAGTAAACTCTTTGCTAATGCAGGCTGGGAACTTCAATGCAAGCTACAGTATTAGTTGCTCAGAGTAGTGAAAAGTTAAGTCACTTGCCCAGCATCACATAGCAGGTATGTGACAGAGGCAGAACTTGAGCTCAGGTATTCTTGACTTTGGGACCAGCTCTGTATCCACTATGGGATACTGTCTCTTTAATAGAAATTATCAATAATTATTTTTAACAAGACAGGGAGTATAGTGCCATAATGGATGGAGAGACAGCTTCAAAATCAGGATGACCAATTTTCAAGTCCTAAATCTGACACAGATTATGTGGCCCTGGCACAGTCAACCTCAAAGTGGCCCCAGGCAACTCTGTAAAACTTAAGTTGCTAAACAAGTGCTCATCTAAGGTAAAGGGAGTTTCCTCACCAGGAAATCACTATTCAAATGAAATCAGATTCAGAACAAATAACAGCAATAGTGACTACAACAACACTACCACCAACAATAACAAGACATCTGTTGCATAATATTTTAAAGTCTGAAAATCACTTTACATATATTAAGATTAAGAAGTCTCTCACATATGAACTCTAGTCAATGAAAATGGAAAACTGATGTTTTGGATCATGGGACGCATACAAAATGAGAAAGCAGGTTAGATTCAAGGATTTCAAAGGTTTTTTTCCAATACTTTTATTTTACATTGTGTGTTCATTTTCCCAGCATATAACTTGACTTTTAACTCTTTGTTAAAGTAGGGCTCTCCTTCCAGGGTAGAGGGTGCACTTTCCCAAGCTTCCTGGGTTTTGTGCAGATGCTTTCAGAGATACTTCTAGGGACCTGTAAGTTTTCAGTTCTTCCAAGGTGATATGATCTAAGTAGATGTGTTTACTTCTCTCCTGGCCTGTGTTCTGCTCTATGAGTGACCACAACCATTCTTTTCTGCCCTGGAACTGTGAGGAAGCCCCCTCCCCAACATTGTGGCCACAAGCTCTGCTATGCTAGAGCTCCTCCTCAACCTAGGATTACCACCCGGGACTGTGACCTGAATCCAAGTATGGGCAAAGCAACAGAGCCCTGACTCAGTGTTAGCAAAGAGACCTCTGTAATATTGCTCTGACCAGCTATTTGACCTCCTTACTCTATGTGGACTGAGAGCTCCAGAAGCAGCTGCTGCCCCTACAGCTGCTGATTCAGTGGCTCCCAAGGCCTGCTCCTGGTTTGTTGTGGTCAGGGCTGTGCTGATGCAGCCAGTGCTGGACTGCACTCCTCTACCCTGTGAAATAGACCTTTCCTGAAAACTTTCCAAGTTTTCTCGGGTTGGAAATTTGTTTCACTCCATCTTTTTGTGGGTTCTGCTGATCTAGAATTTGTTTAGAGTCATGTTTTAAAGGTATTTGGAGGGGATTTGGGGAAGAGCTCCAGCGAGCCCCTGCCTTTACTCGGCCATCTTGGCTCTGCCTCCCTCCACTACTTTTGTTCTTCAGTCATTTTTCAATCATATCTGACTCTTTGTGACCCCATTTGGGGTTTCCTTGGCAAAGATACTTGAATGGCTTGTCATTTCCTTCTCCATCTCATTTTATAGATGAGGACCTGAGGTGAGGAGGGTCAAGTAACTTTCCCAGGGTCACACAGCTAGTGTCTGAAGCCACATTTGAACTCAGGAAGATGGTCTTGACTTCAGGCCCAGTACTCTATCCACTTTGCCACTAGCTTCCCTTTCCAGTACAAGCATTCTATAATTCTACAGATAAAATGCATCTATTATGAGAGTCAGCTCAAATGTAGGATGGGCCCTTTGCTATTTGTAAAATGTCCTCAGTGTGAGATGGATCCTTTGCTATTTATGAAATGACGGTTAGATTATGTGATTTACTGGCAAAAAAAGCACTGGGCTTGAAATAAGGAAAACCTGGATTCAAATCTACCTTAGCTGTCAACAAATCATTTAGTCATTTTTAGACTCAACTATAAACTGAGATATTAGCTGTACATGATCCACAGGTTTTGTGAGAATCACGTGAGATAATACGTGTAAAGAACTTTATGCACTTTAAATTGCTATATTAATGTTTATTATTACTGTCATTATTATTATTATTATTATTATGACCAAAACCTTATCTATGATTCTATGATTCTTTAGGGTACATATCATAACTTCAATTGTGTTGACTTAAATTTTCACCTCCACAGTGGTTTCTGCCTCAGCTTTATTTTATTGTTGTGTACTTCCTCCTTTAATCACTTACAGACAATAATCATTAAATTTGAGGGGATTTGTTACAGTTCCTTTTCTCTAGGCAAGGAGAAACCTAATCCATTCTAGATAAATGGTATACTATCTTACTCTTAAACATCTCTAGGGAATGAAGATTCAGCAAGCTCCCCTGGTAAGCAGTTCTAGTACTTAATCATTGGTACAGACGAGGCCACAGGGTAAGGTTGATACCTGTGGATGATCTTTGCTGAGGGTTTTTTTTTGTACGTTTGTTTTTTCTTCAGTGGCCCATAGTTAGCTCTCTGACCTTTCTTTCCCTATAGTTTCCTGGATCTTTCCAGTCTCATTCAAAAAATTATGCTTAAATCTTTCCTTCCTATCAATTCTATTCTGGTGATCCCACAGAAGACTTCTCAACAGGCACTGACTTTTAGTCAGAGGCATACATATTCATGAAACAGCACCTGGGTTTACAATAGAAGCTGTCCAAACAAATGTGTTAAAGATTCACTACTGCACCATCAACCTGGGAGCGAGTACCACTAAGGAATTCTTGTAAGATTTAAGAACCAAAATCTCCCAGGATTGTAGAGATAGAACTGGAGAGAACCTGCCACATCATCAAGTCTTTCCCTCCCAACACCCAAGCACCTTATTTTATAGACAGGGTAACTGAGGCCCAGAGTGATTAAGAGATTTGTCCGTGGTTACATAGGATTCATACTCAGATATTTTGCTTGTTTGTTTCTTTTTGGTTTGGTTTATTTTTCCTAACTCCAAGTCCTGAATTGGATCTGTTCCACTACCATATTACAAGAGCTTTTCTATTAATCTGCTCTTCATAGCGACAGGATATGTTTGCTTCTCAGAAACTTCAAGCAACTGACCACTAGTGTACAATACCTCCTTTAGTGGGCAGCATAGGTAATGTTGGCTAAAGGCAATTCCTTTATAAAACCAAATTAGTGGTTGCCTTCTAATTTGCAAAAAAAATTAAAAGTAATTCAAACTTTAATGAACCATTATATTCATTATACACACATAGTGTTCAGTGTTCTGTTGCATATGGATAGATTTGGAGCCGGGAAAACTAGATTTCAAGTCTCTCCTTTGACTTCTAAGTATATGGCCAAAGATAAGCCTTTCCACCTCTCTAAGCTACACTTTTCTCAACTGTAAAAATGCAAATAATACTGTCTGCTGCATGTACCTCATGGGTTATTGTGAAGGTCAAGAAAGAATATGTAAATGACCTTAGAAAATGCAAAGAACTACATAAATGCCAGTTATTATTATCAAGCTCTAGCTTTGGAGCCTGCAGGAGATACCTACTCCCTTAACTTTCTGAGCATAAAATAACTCATATATTTGAGAGACAGTACTAATTTATTGCGGGATTTTCTTTAATCTAACTTTCTCTCTTTTCATTTGTTATAAGTATAGGGAGGGATGTGTGATTTCATTAGTATAAAGAACTTCTGGATGAATAAATTCATTCTATCAATGCAACTTTCTCTGAAATTTATAATTTTGTACTTCACTGAGTGATTAAGAAACTTGAACAGGGCCACATACAGAATGAAGATAAATGTAGGATTTAAGCCTAGGCCTTCTTGGCTGTGAAGGCCACCTCTTTACACCATAGAACACTACATCGTAATCCATATCTGTTGAATTCAGCAAGCATTTCTCAAGTCCCCGCCATGGACAAGGTACCTTGGATAGGCCCTGACCATTGAAGAACCAAAAAAAAAAAAAAAAGCCCAGACTCTCATAACAAGTTAAGTCAACAAACATTTATTAAGCACCTACTAAGTGCCAGAAATACTGTTAACATTTCCCATAGGAGAACAGTCAAGAATGTATTGGATTTGTAATCCATATATGACGAAAAGTATTTTAAGAGAATATAGGAAGGGTAACATTTTAAATCACAGCACTAACACTAATTGTCAGTTCACTATCAAAGCGTGATGCTCACAGTCACAGTTTACATGCTTTCACTTAAAATGAGAAGAGTGTATCTTGAAGTTAGCTAGAGATTTCAACCGTTTTAATTTTCTTATTCCTTTCAAATGTCTAGAGTGGAAAGAAGAAGAAAAAAGACCAGAAAGAGATTTTTCATCCATTATAACCAATCAATCATCATCATACTGCCAAAGAACCAAAAATATCCAAAATCAGAAATGACAGTTACCGACATTTATATGCGCTTTAAGGTTTGTAAATAACTTTATATATCTTATTTCATTTGATCTTCAAAACAACCCTGGGAGGTAAGCTGTGTAGATATTATCACACTTTATAGATAAGGGTAAGCTGAGGCAGAAAGAAGTAAGGTAACTTAGCTAGCGTTATATAGCTCGTAACAATGAGAGGCAGGATTGAGAACCAAAGTTTGTCTAATTTTAAGTCCAACATTCTACACACTATACCAAGTTGGACAAAGGCTTTGGGGGATTACCTATTATGTATTAATGTCTTTGTGTCTTGACTCACAAGTTATTTAAGGAGTTGAGTGCCAAGTGATTTCAGTTTTGCTTTTGTAAAAATTAAAACAGAATATTTCATCATTTGTCATGAAAATGTAGTATTTCAGATTTAGTCAGTTCCAGAAGGTGAAACTAATTTTTTTTTACTGCTAATGAGCAACTACAGATAAAGGTTTTAAGCCAGACAAAATGGGCAGTAGGGTTTGGCAGAAAATCTCAGCCTTCTCTCTACATAACTTTCTCTGTAATGTTAACATGAGTAATTGAAAGCTTAATATACTAATAATCATGTAAATATTGAAAATATTTCATTGTGCACTAGGGATAAAATAAGATACAGTTAGGCTCCCCAGTGTATAGAATTTTGGTCCAGGAGTCAGGAAACACAGAATTCAGACCTGGTCTCAGACAATAGCTAGCTGTTTGACCTTGGGGAAATCAATTAACCTCAGTCCTCAATTTCCTCAACTGTAAAATGGGAGTAATAATAATACCTGCCTCCGAGAGTTGTTGTGAAGATCAAATGAGACATTTATTAATTGTTTATTACAGGGATTGGTGCATTGTAGGTGCCATAAAAATGCTGACTACTATTATTATTAACAAAATTTTGCTACGGATGAAGTCAATTACAGTGAAATAGATTGAAAACCATTAAATTTTTGCTATTACTATAAGTTGTAAAGAGAATAAAAATGTATAAATGACTTACAAAGATATGGTTGTGTACTTGTTCTTTGATCTTAACATTCCATCTCTGATCTCAGTGCATTTCCACAGATTTCTCAAACACAACCCTCCAATTTCTAGAATATGCTCTTTTCTCACCTTCATTTTTTATAGTCCTCAATTTCCTTCAAAGCTAAACTTCTATACCATTTCTTACATGAAGTCTTCAATGATATCCCTAGTTTTTAGTTCCCTGTCTTCCTTCTCAAATTATTTTATATTTATTTGTGTACCTGTTGAATAGTTTCAGTAGGATGCAACAACCTTGAGGAAAGGTAGAATTTTTCAATTTATCTTTCCTTGCCCAGCACCCAAAAGAAGGACTTAGTACAAAGTGGGTATATAATGAATATTTGTTGAACTGAATCAAGTTGAATGTTGGTATCTTCTTTCTCTTCTCTTTTCTTCATTATTTTCTCTTTTCTTTTCTTTCTCTTTTCTTCTTCCTTCCTTCTTTCTCTCCCTCCCTCTATTTCCATTCCTTCCTTCCCTCCTTCTTTCCTTCCTTCCTTCCTCTGTCTCTTCTTCTCTTTCTTTCTCCCTTCCTTTCTTCTTTTCTCTTGTTATTTTTTCCTATTTCTTTCTTTGTCTCTTTTTCTCTTTTTTTCTTTCCCCTCAGAGACACCAACGTAAGATCAAGAAAAGAGATAAGTATAAAATTGGCAAAAGAAAGCTTACCTTTGTAGTTTTGTGTCTTTTCAGTTTCAGATGCAGGATAACATATCTTTCTGCTTTATGTCCTTCATCAGATTTCAGTTGGCACAGAAAAGTGATACTTTACACCTTGAATACTGATGTCCTTCTAAGCAATAGAACCCAACCTATGACAACAACAACAACAACAACAACAACAAAAAAGTGTCAGATACATATTTTTCATGTCATAATGGCCTCTTTTAAACTCTTCAGTTGAGTTTGTTGAATCCCTTCTAGGATGCATTGAATAATTGAAAGCAATGCCTGACATGATTCAAGGCTAAGCCAGCCTGGTACATTTGTGATGCAGGTGAAATTCATTCTTTCTACACTTGAGGTAAACATTTCAAACGAATATTACTATACTGTTTCATATGTTTGTTTAAATTAATTGGTATGAATTGAATATAAATCTTTTATTAAGAAATGTAATTTGCCCTCCCTACAAAGGATGTGTAAAGAGGAATCAAAATGGCATAAGTACCACTGAAGGTGAAAATTGGCATTGAATTGAACTGAAAATGACAAGGGTGTCTATGTTTCAGCATTTTTTTTCAGACTTTGAAACTATCAGATTATCTATGATTTAGTAAATTATAGTATCAGATTTTAAACCAGAAGAGACCTTAAAAGGTCATCTAATCCAGCTCTCTCATTTTACTTGTGAAACAACTGAGACCCAGAGAAGTTAATTGACTTGTTTATGCAAACATTAGTATCAAGTTGCAGTTGCTTTGAGTTTAATGCCTTACATAACTAGAAATTCAGATGGGATTTCAGATAGCACACATAATCTGTAAAATAGATAACAAGATTGAACTGTTCTAGATTTGCAGGTGTAAATTTTTTTAAGTGTTTAGCTAACTAGAACATGTTTGGGATAGGAATCTGAAATAGTATTCAGTTCAAAAATAGTAATCTTAACTTAGGCTCTCTGTTTCTAAAAGTGATAATTCTCAGGTTCCTAATACATAAAATGGAGGTGGACTACAAGATCTCCAAGTTTTCTCCTAGTTCTAAATCAATGATAAAAAATAAATTATAAAGCAAACTGACTTTCTTCCAAATGAAGCCAGTCCAGGAATGGTTAAATGGTTAAAAAAAAAAGTTCAGTATACCTTTTTTTCTTCCAGACTATGATTATTCTAAGGCTAGATTCTTTAAATAACTGCCATTTTTTTCCCTTCCTTCTGCTTAGATTGTCATTTTTGATTTCTTTAAAAATTTAGAATCTAATTAGATTATGGGCTAATTCATCTCTAAACTACTAGGTGGCAGTATTTTACACTAATAACTTTGAATCATTTGGAGACATAATTAGGTAGCAAAAAAAAAAAAATCCCATCCCCAGAGGCTTTTCTCTGAAGATTATTAGCAGTTAAAAATTGGAGCATAGCATCAAATTACATTTTCAGCCTTGACCATAGCATTGTTATAAGTGTAGATAAGTGTCTTTTTCATAGAACAAATAACTGTGAGACTTGTAATACAAAAAGAGGGTAAGTTTTGTTAGTATTTGTTTCTAAATATTTTTTTTCCTTTTTAGATCCTGTTTTTTTTAACTTGTATTGCTGCATTTTAGCTTTTACTCCACAGTGCTTTCCCACAATGTCTTCATAGAATCCTCCCTTTTAACTTAGGGGAAAAAACAGCATTTCAACAACATTGATTCAGAAAGCACTCTTGATAGAGTGTATAGTGGGCCACACCCATATTGTGCTTTCTTCTTTTTCAAATAGACATCACAGGGTAATGCCTTGACTTGTAAGTGAATTGGATTTAAGAGAGGCAGAGTAGCACAAAGTCATCACTCTGTCTTTCAGAGTCATTGAAGTTCAGTGGCAATACAAAAGGCAGGACAAACAGTAAAGACCAAGAATGCAGTGAATGAACTTGGTATCTTTGTGGTATCAGACCAAACTCTAAGTACTTCACAGGATCCATTATAATACAAAGAGTTGTGATAAAAGAAAGTTCCCAGGTAAACCAAAATGTTTTAACACAGCACATTTGAGAATAATACTTCATGTACCTGAGGGTCCAAAGCTAGGCTGGGAGATCTATTGACATTCAAGCTCTAAGATCTATGGAGAAAAGTAATTGTGTATATGGGGAAGCTAGGTGGACAGATTGTCTGCACTTGGACCAGGAAAATAACTCTTTGGTTAGTACTTTCTTCTTAACAAAACACTTTCCTGACAACAGTATTATAAGGTACATTTTCCAAGTATCAGCCCCATTTTATAATCAGGGACTCCTCTAATATCTTTGCCAAGAAAACTCCATGGAAAGGTTTGAGTTCAAACTTGGCCTCAAATATTAAGAATTGTATGACCAAGAGAAAAATAATATATTTTTTCAAAAGTTCTCTGGGTGTAAATTTCATCTGAGTTTGCCTACCTTTCACTGTTGCTTTCATGTACATAATCATAGCGATTGTATATTTAGTTATCCTAGTTCTACTTTCTTTACTCTAAATCAGTTGAAAGAAAGAAATGAGATTTCTTAGGGTCTTTTTGAAAATTTCTTCGTTCCTGTTGATTATTAAAGATTATAGATAATCCTTTTGTTTCATTTGCTACAAAGCTCTTTAAAAATTTCCACAAATGGGGGGCAGAGCCAAGATGGCAGAGTAAAAGCAGTGACTTGCTTGAGCTCTCCCCTAAACTCCTCCAAATGCCTGCGAAAAATGGCTCTGAATGAATTCTAAAGCATCAGAACCCACAAAAAGACAGAAGGAAACAAATTTCCAGCCCAAGACAACCTGGATGTTTGATTGGAAAGGTATATCATGCTGGGCTGGGAGAGCAACGCAGTTTGGCATGGGTGCACAGGCAAAACCGGCCTTAGTGAACCTGGAGCAGGCATCAGAGGACTGAATCACAGGCAGCTGTGGTGGCTTCCAGAACTCTCAACCCATGAACACCAAAGACAACTTACAAGGTCAGTAGGAAAAGTCTGTGGCTGTGATGAGACAGAAGCATGTAGCCTGAGGAGACCCAGTTCCTGAGCGAGGCCATGGGGTAGCAGCTGCCTCCCAGCCCACAGACTGAGGGGGAATTGAGTGGCTGATTAGAGGAGTATTGCAGGGATCTCTTTACTGGTGCAAGATTGTCTTGCTTTGCCCATGCTTGGATTTGGGTCACAGTTCTGAGTGGCCATCCTGGGCTGAGAAGGAGTGCTGGTGCGGTGGAGCTTACAGTGGCTGCAGATAGAGAATCCTCCTCACAGTTCCAAGGCAGAAAAGAGTGCTTGTGGTGGATCATAAATCCAGAGCATGGGCCAGGAAAGGAGTAAATACCTCACCCTTGATCATAGCACCTTGGAACAACTGAAAATTTACGGGTCCCTAGAAGTATCTCTGAAAACAGCTGCATAAACCCCCTGAAGCTTGGGACAGTACATTCTCCACACTGGAAGTAGACACCTACCTTAACAAAGAGTTTATATCTCAAGTAATTAGCTGGGATGATAAGTGAGCAGGGCAAAAAGAGTCAGACCATAGAATTTTACTTTGGTGACAAAGAAGATTAAAAATTTCCACAAAAAGAATTGATCCAACCATTCTGGAGAACAATTTGGAACTGTGCCCAAAGGCCTATAAAACTATACATTCCCTTTGATCCAGCAATGCTACTCCTACGTCTGGATCCCAAAGTGATCATAAAAATGGAAAAAAGATCCACATGTACATGTATTTTAGCAGTTCTTTTTTTTCTGGCTGTCAAGAATTGGGAATTGAGGCAATGCCCATCAATTGGGGAATGGCTGGAAAAATTGTGGTATATTACTATAATGGAATGCTATTGTTCCGTAAGAAATGATGAACAGGTAGACTTCAGGAAAACCTGGAAAGTCTTAAAGGAACTGATGCTGAGTAAAGTGAGCAGAACCAGTAAAACATTGTACACAGTAACAGCTACTTTGTATGATGACCAACTTTGATTGACCTAACTATTCTCAGCAATACAAGGATCTAAGACAATTCCGAAAGACTCGTGATGGAAAATGCTATCCACATCCAGAGAAAGGATTATGGAGTATGAATGCAGAACAAAGTATACCATTTTCTTTTTTCTCTCTCTCTCTTTCTCTCCCTCTCCCTCTCTCTCTCTCTCTCTCTCTCTCTCTTTTTTTTTTTTGGTTTCTTCTTTCACTGAAAGGTTATATGACTTGTCATACAGCCAGTCTATAGACAAGCCAGAATTCAAACACAAGTTATCTGATTCCATATCCAGCCTTTTATTCCTCTGCTTGGCTAGAACTGGTAGCTCCCAATTAATCCTACTTAACCCAGACTAGCTAGGAAATAATTGAATATTTGAGGCTGTAAGAGTAGATGAACTCTCTAAGGGAGAGAAAATAGATGTCCACATGTAAGGAACAGAAGAAAAATGAGCTAACTGAAAGGAAAGCAGATCCATTGTAGAAATCATATAGGAGTTCCAAGGAAGAAAGTCAAATCTCAGAGAGGTCGAGGAGAATGAAAACTAAGAAAAAACAACAACAACAAGGATTTCTGTTTTCATATAATTATTTTAAAATATTAATGTGTATTATCCTATGTTATTCTTAAGTAGAAAGACTATCTTTGTTGCTTGTAGAAATGCAAAAAAAAAGTTAGGGATAGAAAAACAGCTCCATCAAATAAGGCAGCTAGGTGTCCAAGTGCACAGAGTGCTGGACCTGGAGTCAGAAAGATCTGAATTTAAATCTAGCCTGTGTGACTCTGAGCAAATCACTTAACCCCTGTCTATGTCACTGTGCTCAAGTGTAAAACGAGTCACAATAGCACCGACTTCTCAGAGTTGTGAAGATTAAATGAGATAAAACTGGCAAAGTGATGAACACAGGGCCAAGTACATATTAGATAGATATTTATTTCCTCCTTTTCCCCTCTTTACCTTCTAATTAGGTCCACCAGGTCTTTTCTGTGTTTCTTCATAGTGGATTTCTATGGTAACTAGGTGCACAATGGAATTGAAAAAAAAAAAAACTTCATCATCAATATAGCCAGCACCTTTGCAGTTTTGTTAAATGAAGTTTGAGGGATAATTTCAAATGTACAAATGACTGGAAATATGATAGTAATTAATTTTTTTTATCATAACTCATATAAGAATAGAGTCAGAGTAAAGAGCTGAAAAGAAAGGGTAATTCAGAATTAGAAATCTCTGACATCTTTTTGAGTCAGCTGGTTGGGTGAAATTGAATGAAATTTATTACAAAAGAGCTAATGAGGATGCTGGGGCTATAAAATGAACAAGGCTCTAGAGACGGCTTCCCAAACAAAGACCAACAGATGGTAGCAGAGAGCAACAGGAGCAGATAGATGGACTTGTGGCAGCAGTGGTATCCAGAAAAGACAGACAGTGGAGATAAATAAAGCTAAACAGAGAAATTCCTCAGTACTACAGCAATTAGAATACTGGAGGAATCAAGAAAGCAGTTCATATAGTAATATTACCAGAGTACAATAGACCTCAGCACAATGAAGAAAGATATGCTTGTATAATAACAGCAGCAGATTACCATAGGACGTTGTCAGACGTGTTGAAGTCGGTCACCATTCTGGACGTATGTATGTGTGCTTGGGCCATATGGTCTAAGGTCATGTATGTTCCATACATATAGGTGCCACCATTGCCTTTTTTTGATCATATGTGATCACTCCTTACTAGTCACATGGCAAGCTCTGAGAGAATATATTCCATGAGTTTGTGCAGGAAATCTTTTTTTTTTGTCACGTATATTGCATTGCTATTTAATTAAATGCATTTACTGTGAACTAATATCCTCCGGTTAGTGTTAAAAGAAATGTATTGGTAGAGGCTTCTGATACGTGTGTGTGTGTGTGTGTGTGTGTGTGTGTGTATGTGTATATACATACACATGCTATATATGTCTGTGTATATATTAACCCATGTCTACAATGTAATTCAAAATTGAGATAGCGTGGGGGGGGAACTGGGTGCTAAACTAACAATAACTACATAGAGGACAAGTTGTTCTTTTATACTTTGCAAAAATCAAATTCCTTAAATTAAGACATAGACCTGATACTGATGAATGTACTGCACTCTGTTAAATTAATTTTCTAAAATGTCTATTGAGTTCATGTAGTCTAATACTCTTCTGGGAGGCCCAAGGCAAAATGAATAAACCTTCAGGCCTATTTGCTATCAGCCTCTAGGCAAGACAAAAATTAAGATTCAGACTTCGGATGAGTTTGTGTTATACCATGCTGTTTTCCTTTCTCTTTTTCCACTCCACACATTATCCTCACTAAATCCCGGGATAAGTAGCCAGAACAGAGTGAAGCAGGGTGGAAGTCCCAGACAGTACCTGGCAGATAATAACTAAAGGAGAGAAAGAAGGAATGGAGGAAAAGTCTAAGGCAGTAAGTGTTGAAGGTGAATTCCTGTGAGCAAACAGGTTACTCAGAGTATCTATTACCATACATTCTCAGACATTTAAATCTGTGTGTAAGCAAGGCAAGATTGTTTAAACATGTCAATATCTGATATATTTCTGCATATGTGGATGCCTTGTTTCTATATTTGTGATGGGACTTGTATATGTGAATTAATTATAAGTGTATATTTAAAGAAAATGGTAGCATCCTTTATAGGGGAGTAAAAATGTTAAATATAAGTAAGAATGAGTGTAATAGACACTTTGTCTAAGTGTACCTGGTATCATGATTTGACTTGATGGCAATGGAGCCATAAGGAGGATAGAATGACTGACATTAGCCCAGGGCACGAATTTAGAGGGAACTTGCATCCTTCAGTGTGCTGGGATGCAGGCCATTCCCATCATACCCTTTTCCTACCCATGCCTCACATAAGCTACTGCTTCAGCGTCCTCAATTCATGTACTGGGAATTCTGCTTCCACCCTGAAAAATGGCAGTGGCTTTAATGCTGTTTGATTCAGGCACAGTTTGTACTCATTAGCTTAAGCACAAACACATTTGGTTATGTCTCTGGATGAGAAGGACAACACAGATGATGACCATTAACAGGTCAAATGGATTCCGGGAGACTCAATGATTTTATTTTTTTTTTTTTTGCTCTTCAAAATGTTGGTCTATTTTACTTTCTCAGATAGAACTAGTCTTCTTGACATTTTGAAGCTTAGTCTTTCATCCTTATTTTTCATTTGCACCAAAATACAGTGCATAGAGTCTAGACTCAGAGCAAGGAAGCCAAAGATTCAAGATCTGCCTCTGACATTTATTTTGTAGTTATGTGCCAGGGACCATAGATTTAGATTGAAAAGGATCTTAGCAGCCCAAGTAGGCTCTGTATTCAGGTGTAGTAGCGAGTGAATAAGAACCTCATCTTCCTTCTTCCTATTTCCAGTGAGTCAGAATGAGACTAAACAGTCTGAATAGACAGGAATGGATTATGATTTATAGCAGAGATATTACATTATTTTAATAGAAACAAATAGATAAATAAAACTTATCCCACTTCCAAACTAACCTATCATTGTCAAGAGCATCACTCTGCTTCCAGGCACTCACTCTACAATCCCACCACTCCCAGTGTCATCTTTGACTTCTCATTTCCTCCCACACTACGTATTCAGTAAGTTACCAAATCTTGTCAACTCTGCTTTTATCTATCACTTTCCCCCCCTTCTTTTCACTCACACAACCATCACCCAAGTTCAAGCCCTCCTCATCTCTCACTGGCACTATTGCAACAACATCCTGTGTGGGCATACTTTTTTTTAGTTTCTTTCTTCTCCAATCCGTCCTCCTTGAAGTTGCCAAGTGCTTTTCTTTCAAGCATGTCACTACTGAATAAACTCCATTGACTTCCTATTGACTGTAGAATCAAATATTTTTATCTTTATCTCCTTTTCAAAAGTGTTTTTGTATAAATTATAAAGTGTACATAATTATTGGCACATGTATACAATTAATAAATTAGTAGATGCATGCATATTGAGTATAAATGATTTTTTTAACTGATAGAGCTGCATGAGCAAAATTCTTTGGAGGCAAGTAACTTTTAATCCCACCCCCTCATTGCACATAAAAGAAATAATGTGCCATAAGACACATCAATGATCTGTAGCAGAGATGGCATTCCAACTCAGCTCTTATAACTCCAAAAACAGTGCCGTGTCTAAAACAATACCTTAGTTCTACGAGGCTCAGTTTTTCCATTTGTAAAATTGTATTATACCACTATATTTCTTACCTCATAGGGTGTCTGTGGGGCTTACATGAGATAATGCATGCAAAGGACTATATGAATGTCACTTAAGGGTACAAGTTTCCTCAAGTTCAATTTGTTTTGTGTATGTACTTATTTATTAAATAGGATATTTGGGAGATAAGGCTACCCCTAGAAAGGGTTATTTCAGAAGCTATTTCATTTTCATTAAAAAAAGAATCCCAAGTTGTTCATCTTTTGGTATGTTGATTCATTTGACAAACTTCAAAACAAGAAAGGGAGACGCGAAGTATCACAGTGACAAGTATATGTGCATATTTCATATAAACAACCTGAAAGGATACCAATTTTTCCCCTGAATACCATTTTGTGTTATTCAGAACCCTCTAGATTTTAGGCTGCTGATCATCTTTAAATGGTACATGGCATGTGACCTGTTAAACACTCTCATAGTAATCCTTTTCTAGATTTCCTAGAATAAAATGGCCTCTATTTTTTTTTCTTTACTTGAATGAAGTTCTGCAGTTCAGTATGGCAGCTCGGGAACTCTCCCTTGCTCAACACCCACCCCACCCCTCAACATCCCTAACAAATTGTGTGTCAGTTTTGAGTAGGTGCTGTGGTGGCTATGGAAAGGCTAGATGTCTGAAATTCTGCATTCAGAAACATAGAGATGACAAGCGCTTTCATCACCTCCAGTAGACAATTCCGTCTCTGGGCCAAATTGCAACTTTTCTGGCTCCTTTTCTAACATCACAGTTTACATAGCAAAAGCAGACTTCCAGGAGGCAGCCACCCAGTGCCATAATGAAGTCCTTCCTACTGGTCTGCTGTGTCCAGACACATAATGCACCTCCAACAATGACTTCACTCAGAGCAGTGGCTTTCATTAACCCTCGTAGGAGGTTGTACAGAAAGATGCCAATAGTGAAAAAACTCTGGTAGTACACTGATGCCAATCAGCCTTTGTGACTCAGCTCATTACAGCAAAGCCAGGATGCATACTAACCCTCTGATGTTCTGCCTTGAAGGCAAGCAGGTCCCTCTGGGCAAGGCTCACATCATTTCATAGGAGCTCTGAACTGAGCTATTTTCCCTGCTACTTCATCAAACTTTACCATGCCTGAGACTGCAAAGCTGTATTTAGAGAACTGGCTGAGAGCTGAATCTGGAGGTATGAGGTAAAGTAAAACCATTATGCTGATAGCCTTCAGGGCAGGCAGATCCTGCATTAGAGCTCTCAGCTTGTGGTATATCACAGTAATGATGGGCCCCATGTTGTGGATAGCACCCAATGAAGCTCTGCCCTAGAGTTATATCAGTGGTATGAAGAATTTCTGTCAGAGTTTACAGTTAAGAAACAGACGGTGTGGATTCAATGTTATCACTCCAAAATGACTCTGTGAAGAATGATGTTCTGCATACCTGATGGCCAGGTCACATTTTGGTACAACAGCAGGGATTAGCCATCATTCTCCTTTGTGTCAAAACCTTTACTTTGTAGTTCAGCTAAGAATTCCAAACCACAGGTTATTTATTTAATTGATCTCAACAAGGCTTTATTACACATCCACTTTGTGCTAGGAACTGAGCATATATAGAGGAGAAAAAGAAAGAAAAATAGTGTCATGGCCTTGAGGAGCTTGCTTTTCATAAGGAGGATAAATCCCATAGCTGATAGGAAATTATAAGCAAATTTGATTGTTGAATAAGTAGTGGGATCAGGAAAAGCCTCTTGTAGGAGGTTGTACCTGAACTCAGACTTAAAGGAAACCATACATTCTAAGAGAACAAGATAAAAGATTCCATTCTTGACTTGCAATAGTGCTTGTACAAAGGCATAGAGACAGGAGATCAAATGTCAAGTTTGGAGAACAGCAAGCAGACCTATTATCGTCTGGAGCAATATAGAATTAGTCTGGAAAGGTAAGCTGAACTGAGGTAGTGAAGGGCTTTAAATGTCAAGCTGAGGAGTTTGTACTTTATACAAGAATTAATAGGGAGTCATTGAACTTTCTTGATCTGTAATGGACATGATCAGATTTAAACATGAGGAAAATCATTTTGGTCACTGTTTTATAGGTGGAATTGGAGAATGCAAAGAGATCAAATAAATACTGAAAGTAAGACAAAGCAATATAAAACAAAGTACCACTGCAAATGCAGACCATTAGGTGTGCATGATTCAATGAGTGAATGAAAAAATCAATAAACTTTACCATTGAGAAGGATGTGAGTAATGCAATCCAAACTTAGAGCTTTTGCCTTAAGGGAAAAGTTATATATGAATGAGAATATTTGAGCAAATAAAGAAAGCATGAGAAATTCAAGCTGATGAGCTATCAAGATGACTAATGGGAGTCCTGTCTAGTAACTGTATCAAGTGATATGTGATATATACATATCTGTGTGTGTATTATATACATATCATATGTTTATATTATGTGTGTATATATGTGTATATATGACAAAATAGAAAACAGTACTTGCCTTGAATGAGTTTCACTCTGTTGTTGGATGCAGCATGTTTATAGAGATAATAATTTTAAACTATTAGCACAGTACCTAGCACAAAGTAAATGCCATGTAAATGTTAGTTATGGCTATCGTTATTATTGAGAACTTAATAGGATGCGATTTGAGGAGAAAGAAAGTCCTCAGAGGAGGGCAGAGCAGGGCAAGGGACACCCCCCTGAAGAATTGGGACAGGAAAGTCTTAAAGAAGGAGATGACATTTGTTCTGAGATTTAAAGGGAGCTCAGGATTCTAAGATGTGGAACTGTGCAGAGTGTAAATTTCAGAGATGTAGACATGTTTTAGTGATTACCAACTGCCTTCATTGGAAGCAGGATATGAAGGCTTCATAAGGCTGGGATCTCCTTAATGAGACATAATTAAGTGGCAAAACTTGAATTGGAACTCAGGACTCAATACAAGCCCAATAATTTATTTTTTTTTCTACCACATACTTAATAAATGATTTTTTGTAAATTGAATTAGTCACCAACTTGTGCGTCTAGGCTAGGGTTCACATCTGGTAACAGAATTGGGAGGAAAATTAATCCATTTCATCCATGTAACACACATTTTGAAAGCTATCTTAATTATTGACTTAATTATTACTATTAGGTGTTTAGGTATCACTTCTTGGACATAGGAACATGAGACTCAAAACTGGATGAGACTGTGGAAATCTAGTACCACTTGTACTTGATGGATTATTTCCTTTATATCATTTGAGGGGTGATCCAGTCTTGGTTTGAAAGGCATGTCATGGAGACCTTGTTACCTTCCAAAACAGATATTCCACTTTTGATAGTTCTAATTGCTGGGAAGTTTTTCTTTCATAAAAGAAAATTTATGTCTTTGTTCCATAAAACAAATTTGTCTCTTTGCAACTTTTACTCATTGCTCATGGTCCTTAAGAGAATCACTGTGTCCATGCTAGATTTTCTCTTCTCACATATAAACATTCCTTGCTCCTTCAACCAACCTTCATCTGAAATAAAATCAAAGCCTTTTATAATACTGGTTGCTCTTTTCTGAATTCTAGCCCTGAATGCTGTTTAATTTAACAAGGTTCTACTTAAACTCTGGCACTCAAAACGGAACGTAACATTACAGATTGTTGCCTGATCACGGGATTGTACCACAGGGTGATTCCTTCATTATCTACACGTAGTGCTTTCCTGAATAATATTAACAGATCCATGGCAAACAAAATATGGATTAGACTTTGTCCCAGAGTGACAACATGTGGCACACTTCCTCCCTGTGGCCTCCTTTTGCTTTATCTTGTGATCTTCCAAAAATCTCACCTGTTCTTTGTTAAAACTGCCTTCAAGCAAAAAGGTCCAAGCAATGTAATACACCTATCAAGGGTTCCTGTCTTGACCCACAAACCCCACAGCAAAGGCAGTCAAACTGTCCCCTCTCCTATTGTGAATATTCCCATTGACAGACTTGTCCCCTGTATATCCCTTCCCACATCTGACAATATTTACTTCAGTGAAAATATTCCTATTCCTAGATTGAATATTATCTTCCTATATGAACAATACCACCATTACATCCAGAGTCAGAAAGGACACATGAAGATAATAAAATATAATACTTGTGGGAAACAGGGAAGTCCCCTTTTATTGTTTCTGTTTTCTGAATATACATTTTATTGATTTCATTAAATATTTCCAAACCATATTTTTAAAATCCCCTTTTTTAAGAAATTTAAAAATCATCTAATTCATTTAGATTATAAATTCACATCTGGGTGAATTTTCTTTTATCTGAGTAATGTACTCATCTCTTGCTTAGGTTCAATATATGAGTATAAATGGAAGTTTTGTGATAAGATTTTTGGCAATGAGCCATATCCTTGTCAGGTTTTTTTGTTTGTTTGTTTGTTTTAAAGTCCACTTTATGGAAGCACAGCTTTTTTTTCTAACCTTTTTCCTATCACAATCTGAAGATGGCCCTTTTGCTCCACGGTCTGTTCCCTGGATAATATCACATTTCCCTCCTTCATGAACCAAGTCAATAAGTAAGCATACTGAAACTTTAAAGATTTATATAGTCTTTATAGGACTGATGGCTGTTCTCATGCAGACAGTCCTGTTTAAAGCAGGCAATTAAATATTAACAACTCTAATTAAGAGTGATAGTAAAGCTTGGAATGTGTTGTCACATCCTAGGTTGATCAATTGCCTGGAAGCTATTAAGCATGATCTAATTCAATTATAGCCCACTGGCTGACAGACAAAACTGTACTGATAAAACTTTCAGAGGAACAGTAGCAGCTGACAATTTACTGCACTCATAAAAATTTTATTTTTATTGCTCATGCATAATTTACTGATCACAAAAGCTCATTAACTAGATTGGAATGTGTCTGTGGGTAAGGATCACTCTGTCTTAGGTTTCTTATGTGATGGATTGCTAGGCATGTAGTAGGCATTCAGTTCCTGCTAAACTGTATCTTTTATGTTAAAATGAGAGTTTGACAGGGAAACATATCTTCTTTCTGAAAGGAAAATTTCTTTAATCTTAAAACAACATGGATCACTCCTTATTTTATCTAGCAAACACAAGCTTTCTATATTTATTATTTAAGTTTAATTACAGATACTCCTCTTAATACATATCATTGCTGACCTTACTCATCAAAATGTACAATATGCTCTAGAAATTTGTAAGATTCTTAAAGGTGTGTGAAAGTATACAAAATATCAGGAAAATACCTGATTCCATATGTTTCTAAGTTTTGAGAGTTGCAAAAATATTCATTCAGAAAACTTTTATTAAACATCTACTCTGTGAAATACATTGTGTTAGCTTCTACTTAAAATAAATTTTTTTTCATAATAAAATAAAGACAGGTTGCAAAGAGTTAGAGCACCAGTCCTAAAGTCAGAAAGACATGAATTCAAATCTAGCATTAGATTTTTAGAAGCTTTCTGACCCTAGGCAAATCACTTAATCTCTGTCTTCCTCAGTTTTCTCAATTGTAAAATGTTGGTAATACTAACACCTACAGCCCAGGGTTGTTTTAATGACCACATGAGGATGTATTTATAAAGCACTTAGGAAAGGACATGACAAATAGTATGATTTGATAAATGCTTATTTCCTACTTTCTTTCCTTCCTTCCTTCCTTCTTTCCCTTTTTTCCTTCCCGCTAACTGAATAAGAAAAAAAATGGAGTATAAGGTAATCTGTAGACTGCCTGTGAGAACATTTATAGTAAGAGGTAGGACAACATAGCTGGCATATAAACTTTATCTTATTGCTTCAAGGTTTTTTTTTTTTTAATTAGTAATTGGTTTTTACATCACATGTGATGGTGTTCAGTTGTTTTCTACTCTTCATGTCTCCGTTTGGGATTTTCTTGGAAAAGATACTGAAATAGTTTGTCATTTATCTTCCTCAGCTCATTTTACAGATAAGGAACTGAGGCAAATAGGTTTAAGTGACTATCCTAGGTTCACAAAGCTAGTAAGTGTTTGAGGCCAGATCTGAACTCAAAAAAGATGAGTCTTCTTTACTCAGGGCCAAGCACTCTATCCACTGTGCCACCTAGCTACCCTTATATACATCACATATATTTCTTACTAACTCCTCCTCAACCCCTTTGAGAGATAAATCTCTCAGATGATAAAGAATATTTAATAGAAAAAATTCCAGTAAAATTAACCAACAAACATTTAAAAAATCCAATGAAAAATATAAGTTCCATACCCATTGCTTCCAATCTCTGCAAAGAATTCGAAGGAGGTACCTTCTAGTATCTTGTCTTTGGGGTTAAGCTTAATCAATATAACTGTAGAGATCCACTTTTGATTGTTTTGCTATTATTATTTTGTTTGTTTGTTTGTTTTTACCCCTTTACATGGTTGTAGTCATTGTGTTTATTGTCATCTTGGTTTGACTTAGGTCACTTTGTATAAGTTCATATAAGTGTTTCCATGATTTTCTGTATTTATCACATGTACTGTTTCTTATAGCATAGTAATACTGTACCAGAGTGGGGAACCTGTGGCCTTGAGACCACATTTGACTGAGTCCAAGTTTTACAAAACAAATCCTTTTATTGAGAGAATTTGTTCTGTGAAGTTTAGATTCAGTCTAAGAGACACTCTTAAGGATGTAGAGTACCATATGTGACCTCGAGGCTGCAGGTTCCACATCTCTGAGATGCCATTACCTTTATATACCACAATTTGTTTATCCACTCAACAAAAGATTGACATTTACTTGTTTCTATGTCTTTGTTATTACAAAAAGTTGACATAAGTATTTTAGTGTTTATATAATGCTTTTCTTTGTGTCATTTCTATCCTTAAGGAATATGTCTAGAAATTTAATCTCTGGTTAAAATGGTAAGGATTCTCTCTTGACTAGAGAAAAAAGTGGAGTGTATAGAAGGCTGATCTTGGATCCTGGAAGACCTGAGTTTAAGTCCCACCTTTAACATACTTCCTGTATGACTCTACTCAACTCACTGAACCTCCCACAGTGCTCCAGGGAATTTTTTGAGATGATAAGTTAAAGAGAAGGTGGTGACCTGCATTGGAAATTTCTTCATTCAGGAGTTCTCCATGACATTAAAATCACAAGTCTAATTCCTATCACATGCACACACACACACACACACACACACACACACACACACACACACACACATATAGAGTATATCCCAAAAGTCTTAGTGCAGTTTTAAGCTTTAATGAGGTGTTGAAATTTTTGGGGACACCCCATACACACATACTTATACATATACATGCATACATATATACAGATACATGTGTGTGCATGTGTATGTGTATTCTATTCAAGCTTTGAATGTTTTCTAGGTTTGCATGTCGGTCAATGTTTTGGAATACTGATGTAGAGGTGAAAAACTGATTTAACTCATTGATTTTAAATTACTTCTATTCTCCATTTTAGTTACTTTTCTAGTATTGGTAAACTTTGACCATGCCTTGTATCTAAATTTTCCCAAACCACTCAACTTCTATGTTTATCATTTATTCTTCTCTAACTCTCTTGGTTTCACAGTTTCTACTCATAATAACTAACCAGGTAGATCCAGGAACAAACCCTTCACTGGCCAGATGACTTTTCATTCTTTTTTTCTTCATTGTGGTAACTCCCAAAGAAGCCTTGCTTTCTTTGTCAGTCCCCTGAGAAAGGCCTGAGTACTTAAAAGGAAAACTTTTTAAATAAATAACATTAAAAAAAAACTATTGATGCATTGTGATAGAGTGAGTAAGAGATAAAGACAAAATTATCTGTATAGGGTTCACACAAAGCTTAGGCTGGGAAGAAATATGGTGGGCCAGTATGAAAGAGAAAGGAAAGAAAGAGTAGAAGGAAAAAAGAAAAGCAAAGGAAAGTTGAGAAAGTTAAATGAGAGAAAGGAGAATAATAATAATTATTATTATATATTATTTCCAATAGGATCCTTAACTTGGGTCTAGAGATTTAATCCAGGACATCTTTTTTTTTTTAAGTATATTAACTCTTTGCTACCACCATTTGTTTATCCCAAATTTCTACTCCAGGTAGATAATCAAATTGTGAATTTTGCCTACTGTTTCCTTGTTATTCCTTTAACTTTCAGCTTAGGAATGGGTAAAAGCTTTAAGATGCTAGGCAAGAAACCAATTAGAACTTCTCCTTTGGCCATGTATTTTTTTCCCCTTCTTCGACCGAAAAGAATAGTTGGGAAAGTATTATTGTATAACTCTAATTTTACCCCATGTTAGATTGGTAAGCAAGGAAAATCTCTTAATAGGCAAGGCTCTATTTCATATGAAATCCCAGGTTTGTCAAATATTGAACTACAATAGTTTTTACCATGCTAAAAATTAAGCCAGGTCACTTTGCCTAGGTCAGGCCTTATTGCCTTGTAAAAAAAAAAAAGAAATATTATCACAGAAAATTTAAAAAAAAAGTCAAAGAATAGAGGTGTCACTATTCCAAGTTTCTTTACAAGTTTTCCTTTAAATATACATCTTGTTTATATGTATTTTCCATTACAACTATCACATAGTATTTGAAGTTCTTACTTGGGAAAACAGGCAGTTTTGCTTGATCTCAGGGGAAAAAAAATCTAAAAACATTCCACTTTTCCCAGAGGATCAAGGTCAAACTGTTGTTTGACATAAGGCAAAAAAAAAAATGAACAAAAAATGTTTAAAATTCCAAACAAAAAATGAAACAAAACAAAAAATCTTTCTAACCATCAGAGTGATGTAAACATGGAATAGGATTCCCCAGAAAATATTGAGTTCCCCTCACTGGAAATCACACAGCAAAGGCTAGATGGCTGTAGGGAAGGGATATGGTAAGGAAATTCCTATTCTCATTCCAGTTGGTCTACATGATCTCTGAGGTCCTTTTCTGATTCACTGAGAAGTTGTCCCCCTCTCTTTTATACTTTCTGAATATAAAGCAGGGAGTAACGACTTTACATAATAAAATGTTGATGTGCTAGTTTTTTTTCATATAACACCATGCTTTTCTGATACACTTTGTTAAAGCATAATTTGCTCAGATATATTGAAATTCCTTTTGTCCAAGAAGATAAGACTCTCACAAGACATTTCCATAACACTGTTTCAATCACATAAATGTTTCAGTTTTATGAATATTTTACATTATTATCCATTCACTTTCATGACGTTCACATTTAATGGACTGAGTTCATTATTTTAAGATATCAGAGTGTGTACTTTTTCTGCTGCCATGCCTACAATAGAGACAGGTGCCAATAGGCTTGTTCTGGGTAAATATTTAACAACCAGTTCTCTGAAGTCCCATGGATACAGCTTTAAGTTTAATCTGCAATATTAACATTTTTCTCCATTACTTTCTTAAGTCTAGATAATCAACAAAATAGTAAATCAAGCCTGAATTTATTGAATTTGCCAATTTCTGAGGTTTAAATATTCACACTGAAAATTTAACATTCAACTTTTATAGCCAGTTGGAGCAGGTTCCAGTCTAGACTTGGTATCAGTTGAAAATGTCTTGCCCAATTACAAAAAAAAAAAAACCTTTATCTCCAACAAATAATACCATTCAACATGCATGTATTAAGTGTCTAATATGTACAAGTCATTGAATTAGGTGCTAGGCATATAAAAAATGAAGTGAAAATCATTCTCCACCCTTAACGATCTTGCATTCTACAGTTTGGACATAACATTGACCAAGATAAATAATTACAAATAAAGTAATTTCAAGAGAAAAAGGGTACTAACTATGGGAGTGGGGATGGTGGAGAAGAGAAATCAGGAAAGACTTACTGAAGAAATTTTACACATCTGGCTGGGCTCTTTAGTAAAAATATTTCTTAAAACATACTCAAAACAAAACCCACCAGATTTTAAGGTAAGTTCTCTGCCAGAAAGGGAAAGAAAAGCCTCATTTCTTATGTAATTTTCTATTTTTGGCTTTTTAGTTTATTGCTTCTGGTTTACCTGATGGTTAATGTTTTCTTTTGCTCCCTTCCCACTCAAATTATGCAAATTTTCATTTGACTGCCTTCAGTTTAAAGAGTTTTAATTTTCGCATTGTCTTTGCTGTCTGTTTGCAATTACATGCTTGATTTCTGGAGTAATATTATTTTTTCCTAGAAATTTGATTTTCAAACCCACTTGTGCATCGTAAATGCCTGAAAACAGTATAGAAAACCAGGTGAGAGCCTAGAAGAATTCTTGCAGGGAAAAAGGAAACTGTCTGTATGCAGGAAAAAAACAAACTGAAAAACAAATGAACAAGCAAAAAAAAGAAACAGAAAAAGGCATCAGAGAAAAGACTCCTCCCAAATGGCAACACACCTCTTTTGGAAATTTGACCTTTCTTAGGAAGCAATACAGAGAAGCTATTAAGTGGAATAGGAAGGAACTAGAGTTTCCAAATGGAGACTTCTAAAGTGTAAATGTAAGACTAGAAGAACTATAAAAATCTCTAATACTTATGCTTTAAATAATCTACAATCTGTCAATACTGATACTGACCCCTACCTTTTCACATTTAGCACCATTATAAATGTGCTCCCATAATTCTTATATAAATGATCCATCTGACATATTGAATACTATCTTTTAGGTCTCTTGACAGTCAGCCGGCAGGCATTACTACAATATTTGAGATATCTGTCTGTAAGCCTCACTTCTGCTGTATTACTGGTACATAACTCCTTCCCACAAACATCTATGATAATTTATTTTCTCTTTTTCACATGCAATTTTTTTTTGTTAATAGTATATTCTTACATATATTTCCCCAGTTTGCCTCTTTCTGCATATTTTAATTTTCAATGTTGGTAATATAAATGTAAAATCATTACCTAATAGACATTATCTAATTGACATACTATTAGAGAAATTAAGACACATTGATATTGATTTTAACACTACAGATGAAACCAGAGCACATTTATGCATTAATTTCTGACTAAGTGAAAGGATTTCACTCTAACTTGTATCTGTACTTTACCTTGCTTCAACTCCAGGAACCAAGGTGCTCCTGTGCTGGATGCCTCCTGGTCTTCCATCTCTCCAGCCCCCTTTACTCCTCCTTTTGTGTATTATCTCTCCCTTTAAACTGTAAGCCCACTGAGGGCACAGACTATCTTTCTTGTTATTGACTTTATCTTCAGCACTTAGCATAGGGCTTAGCATGTTGTAGGCACTTAATGTTTATTAGATTGGATGGATCAAGGATTTGTCTTGACAAGATAAAATAAGAATGGTTTCACTAGGCAATTCAAGGCAATTAAAAATGTGCCTTGCATGTAGCAAGCACTTAATGTATTTGAATTGAATTTATAATTGGGTGCTCATCTTGAAATGTTCATAATAAACATAAAAACAAAATACCTCCAAAGAAATGCTTACTAATAAGCCAATATTTATTGTAAATGAAGAGAAAGACAATGTAGGAAAACCAGTCTAAGATCTTCAGCTTCTCCTTAACATAAAACCCTATTTTGTCGTGATTGGTGTTCTTTTGGTTGTCTTATGTGATTATGTAACCATCTCCCAGAGAGCTATTGAGTTAATTATACTGGATGCAAATTGTTTGCAGCACAACACTAACAGTGACTTGAATGTAAGAAGTAGAATAAAAGATCAGACAGGTAGGGCCAGGGAATGAGGTGGGCTAGGCATATTGTAAAAGCAAGAGAAAAAAAAATAGATGGATAACCCAAGTACTACACTGGTACCCAGATAACATGAGAAAGGTCTGCAACATGTTTGAGAGATAACATATGGAAGATTTTGGGGAAACTATGAAGAATAGTCTCACAGAATGAGCAACAATGGATGGGTTGTGACATTTTCAAGTGGAGGAAGTACACATATTGATGATATCACAGAACCATTGAAGTATGAAGAATGTACAGTAATTTATTTTGTTTTAAATGAAAGATTTAATGGAAGATTGCTTCATACTGTCTGTTTGTATCAGACATGAGTATAGATTTGAAGATATAGTTAAATTGAACCATATTCCAAGGTAAGGATCTTTACTATAAAATAAAACAAAACTATTATAAATTATGTTATTTAAAGGTAGTGAAGTTGTCTAGATGTTCTTATTTAGAGATGATATTGTGTTGAATACAATGAACTCTAGAAAATTGCATACACAGATAGTCATGCAGATACATAGTATGTGTGTAATAGATATATTTGTTATATAATATATGCATATATTTCTAAATTTATTGAACAGGTGCATGTGCATATACATATGCATATATTAT